>NC_056733.1:1567158802-1567396302 GCF_019279795.1 Protopterus annectens | reverse complement strand
TAAAGGAAGGTCTATGATGAGACTGAAAACTGGCTTTTACTTTTGTTTTGGACCAAGTGTAAGTATTTACAGAAGTGATTCTTCTGGAATCATGACTACTACAAAGTAAGAAGGGACTCACTCTTTTGTCATTTCACTCATTACAAGTTAACTGTGAGAAAAACAGATGTGAACTGTCTTTATATATCTTGAGTTAAATATATATATATATATATATATATATATATATATATATATATATATATATATATATATACATATGTAATAAATGTAATGTATAAAATATCTGTTAAAATAACTAAAGAATTTCAATTCTGTCTTGAGCTCAGATGAAAATCATCTAGTACAGAATGGCTATTGCAAACCGGTCTGATGGTAGTATACGTTATGATGCTAAATGCAGTGCTTTGTCAAATAATTAACACAGCAGTCTATTTGCATGAATAAGAAAGTGGACAGTCCTTGATGATTACATTTTTTGTCAGAAGTAGTATGTAGCCAGTAGGATATGCATAATGTTTTTGGGGACTGCATTTGGATATTTACTATAATAATACTTGTGAGTGATATTATGCAAAATGACAGCTAGACACCATGCATATAAAACAAACAGAATTTTAGAAATGATTGTTTAGCATATCCTTTCTACCTAATCTGTTACAGTGATTTTAACTCAGTTTCCTACCTACTTTAATGCAGTCTGGATCACTGAAGGATGATTTTTGGTAACGGTCCTTTGCTCTTACACATATTTCACATCTCCGGCATCTCCGACTATAATTTGGCAAAATGCAAAAGTTTTCCTCCACAATGTTTTCATTATTATTTTCCTGTAAAACATTCATACAAGACAGAAATCATGAGATTTATTGAAAGTAGGTTCTGTAGATACAAATAAGGCAAGTAGTTACACTAGAAAAATGTTGTAGAACATATAATATTCCAGATTTTAGACAAATAAGATAACATTGCAGCAATATTATGAAAAAGGTATTAGCCAATCTTGCTATCACATTCAGATGAATGAAGCCCATACTGAAATTAAAGATATAAAAATTATTTTATATCTCTCTCTCCTAGGATTATGACCTTTTTTGTAGTGTTGGTGTTTGTGTTCCCCTCTGATCCTTAGAAATATATTCAGAGGAATTTATCTTCCTGGTGGGGAGATTTTAGAGGAGGGACCAGTGGAATAATGATCCAGAAATTGTGATTATCATTATTCAGATTAATTTAAAGAATATGAGAATCTCAGCCAGACTACAGATATGAAGACCCATGTCCTGCGCAAAGGCCCAGGAATTGTGTTCACTGGTATATGCATTGGGCTAGCTAGAACATGGATATGAGGATAGGGATGGTGTTCACTGGCATTGCTTTGTAACTAGCCAGAATATGGATATGAAGATCAACATCCTGGAGCCAGGCCTAGGGATGGTGTTCACTGCGACATGCACTGTGGCTGGGTGATCCCCACAGTTATGTTGAGCACAGCTCAAAGCAGTTGCATGTAGCTGCTGAGTAGACTCGTTACTCATAAGGTGAATGGTGGGAGTTGGGTATAATGCCATGGCAGGCAAGAACAGGAGAGATGAAGATATAACAAAACTTGGCAAAATAGTAAGTAGCCCTAGAGACACAGAATGTGTTTATTACTGGTGGGAAAGGAGACGGAGCTTGTTTGAGAGGTTGACAAATACCAGGTAGAGATATCCGGTTTTATCTACATACAGCAGTTCTTCTGGAACTGGACATCATCATCAGTGGCAATCTGTCTCCCTGCTCTGGAGTTGCTCCTTTCAGGACACCTCACACAGTTGTGGTGATATTATAGAACCTCTGGCAGAGTGCTGTAAGTCTGAAGTTTGTACTTGTGGATTACAGGAATTCCTCAATGTGACTATGAGTTGCAGAAGAGAAAACCTTGATCCAAGTCTGTGCATTTGCACTTAATAGCTCGTGAGAGTAGCATGACTTCTTAGGGACCACGAGTGTGATGCTCGATGGAGTACCACCACTGTTGCTGTAATCCAATTGGAAGACTTTATTTTACTTATTTGTTAACCAGGTAAGGTCACTGGATATAAATGTCCCTTTTCAGGGAAAACCTGAGAACATTGCTTGATTATGGGACTTGCTCAGAGAAACACACAATTAGGCAAATGTAGGCTGAGGGAATCTGGGCTACAGGAAGTAGCTTGATAACAGCTCACAGGCTTAATGTTGTATGCTAACTGCAACTTTATTGTTGATTTGAAGACTGACAGAAATACCTGAGGGGGTGTGATTGGGAAGCATTGCTTACATGATCAATCCATAGATCGTGAATTGCTATTGGACCTCTGTTCTAGTCATGGGTTACTCATCACAAGCACCACATTGCACACAAGGTTACACATAACTGCAACTGGTACCACAGCACCTTTTGACACAAGCCAATGAGTGACTTTACAGTTTTCTCACCAAAGATATGGCCACATATTCTGGACACTAGGGTGAAAAGAAATGCTGAGCTGTCAGTTGAGCACCATTTGATGATGGGTTTTTCAGGATGACAGAGTGAGAGTTGAACAGACCTGGAAACCCCCTACATGAGGGTGTAATAGGAATGTTCAGCAGATGCTTTTGTGCAGGAAGAGTTCACCATCCATGTCTTTAACAGCTTTTCCCTTATATCAGGGGAGGTCAGAGTTCACCATCCATGTCTTTAACAGCTTTTCCCTTATATCAGGGGAGGTCAGAGTTCACCATACATGTCTTTAATAGCTTTTCCCTTATATCAGGGGAGGTCAGAGACATGATGTCTGAAAGTACCATGCTCAGCACTATTGCAATGACTATGGCTAAAGTGATTTGTATTTATCATGATGGCAGCCCTAGGGTTTACTGGTGGACATCAGTGGTGCGGGAAGCAGGCAAAGTAAAGAGAGGCTTTTTGTGCAATGCTGGTGTTGGGAGGGTCTGCAGATCTTACTAGTAGCTACCTACAGGTATGTAAAGTAACAATTTCTTCTCACTAAGGCTGAAAAAAGACTGGCTGTGAAGAACTCCTAATTCTAGTGGACATGGACTCCTCTGGTGAGATTAGGTCCACTTTACAGGTGACGTCACTGCAGTGATTAAACATCTTCACAGTGGCAATGTACAGAAGTACATTGGAGCCATCCGAGAATGTTGAAGAATTCATAGAAGTGAGACTGCTTCCTTGTCACCTCCCATATGAGGTGTTCAGGGCATAGCTCACTGGGATGAAGCCCTAGAGGAGACCTGACAAGTAAATCTAATTTAGCTAGCTATCACTACAACCTTCACAGCAAGTGATGGCTGGTTTGCATATAAGTAAATGGGACACCATTTGTAAGTCAACTGTCATTAAAGTCGATATCTGTTTAGTTGACACACTTTGGTCAGCTAAACAGATGGTTAACAGGGGTGTGACACTGCTACATTACCAGGATTGGGGAATATACCATTTTCAGGTATTGTGCAATCTTGAAGTTCAAATATAAAATTAGCAGGGTGTATGGAGACATGGTCCTTCACAATGGGAGTGCAGTGGAGCTTGCCCTCCTGCCAAAAAAATGGTTTTGTGCTTGCAAGCTCCAAGGTTATGTCCTGGAGCCTGTGCAGTGCATTGGCAACATTTTTTTTTTCAAATTTTTTGACATGACATTAGCTATGTCAATGTTTGGGGATTTAGATGTTTTTTTATTATCCCACTGCATGTGAGTATGCACACATACATACACATCTATACATTCATATATACATTTGCTTTTGTAAGTTTGAGATGTTTGTGTGAATAATACTTTATATAAAACAGAACATAGATATACAAAATGGAATTGTTTTCTTTATTTTCTCATATTTTTGCCACATCTACAGCATTAACTTTAATTGTAAACTTACTACTTATGGTAAATGCAGTGTTAACTGCATTACTAACAATAAATACAAACTTAATCCTCACCTTGACTTTACTTCTGTCCTTATATTAGTCTTAGCACTGTAAGTCTTGTAAGCTTAAACCTAAGCATATTGATAGCAAAAACTACAACCTTACACTTTTTTACTGTAAACCAAAATCTTACCTTGTCCATAACCATCTAAGCATCAGCATAAGCCTCTACTTTTTGTAGGTTCATAGGTTCATAGGTTCATACTAGGCTATCGGCCCTAGGGCATTTATAAGCCTAGCCACATCTACAGCATTAACTTTAATTGTAAACTTACTACTTATGGTAAATGCAGTGTTAACTGCATTACTAACAATAAATACAAACTTAATCCTCACCTTGACTTTACTTCTGTCCTTATATTAGTCTTAGCACTGTAAGTCTTGTAAGCTTAAACCTAAGCATATTGATAGCAAAAACTACAACCTTACACTTTTTTACTGTAAACCAAAATCTTACCTTGTCCATAACCATCTAAGCATCAGCATAAGCCTCTACTTTTTGTAGGTTCATAGGTTCATAGGTTCATACTAGGCTATCGGCCCTAGGGCATTTATAAGCCTAGCCAGAGTGTGTTTGGCTTTCGCTACCCATTTTAAATTCATTTTGCTATGCCCTTTTTCGAGGTTAGTATACTGTGCCTCTGTCTAACAGTGACACAGAAGTGATACCCAGGGTAAACCTACGATCTCCCATCCACTCATCAAGATTCCTCTTGAAGAGAGTCAATGAGGGACTCTGCCTAACCTGGACTGGGATTTTACTCCAGAGTGAAGGGAGCCTCTGGGTTATGAATCTGTCCCTCCATCATGTCCTATTTATTTCAATGCTGAGGTTCAAGTCTCTCGAGCACGTATCTCGATGGGATTTGGATTTTCTGAGGTGCAGCATGTCCGTTAATTCCGGGTTGGACATGGCTTTAAACGTCAGGCCCAGATCGCCTCTGAGCAGGCGGTATGCCACTGAGTAGAGCTGGAGTTTCTTTAACCGGGCAGCATATGGCATCTGTTTGAGCCCTTTGATCCTCTTGGTGAGGTACATTTGGGGTCTTTTCAGTTGCTGCAGGTGTCTGGTAAGGTACATCCCAAAAGGGGCATTGTACTCAATTATGGGCCTGATGAGGGATTAGTAAAGAGGCACAATGACCTCCCCTGATCTAGATGCGAATCCCTTCATGATTAGGTGGGCTATATAAAATGTTTTTCTAACCACTTTGGCCACGTGGTTGTCAAATGAGAGATTGCTATCAACTTGGGTCCCCAGGTCCCTAATTACTTCTTCTGTACTTAATGGATTACCACATATGTGGTAATTTGTGGGCACCTTGATTTTGCCAAAGGGGATGACTATACACTTTTTGGCATTTAGCTTGAGGCCATGGCTCTGGCAGTCTTTTCCCCTAATCTACCGTTTCAAGTTTTTTTGTCTATGTGTATATGTGTCTGTGTTTGTGTGTGTGTGTGTGTGTGTGTGTGTGTGTGTGTGTGTGTGTGTGTGTGTGTGTGTGTGTGTGTATGTGTGTGTGTGTGTGTACACATGTGTATATATAATCATATATAAATATATATGTGCGTGTGTTTTTGTGTGTGTGTAAGAAGTTCATGTATGGGCACATAGGCCCTTTCTGTCTGCCTTAAACTTGAAACAGACACAACCAATAGACTCATCAGGAGCAGATTTGAAAGATACCAAATTTTCACTATCTCTTAGTGAAAGAGGAAAATAGTTCCAGTCAGCACAACCCTTTCTGAGAACCAGTCACTGTTTATTTAATCTTTATAGAACATTCTTAATAATACATAGCAGCTTGACTTTTAGGTTTTCTGTACTTCCAAAACACTCCCACTGGAAAAATAAACTCTTTCACTGCCTTCCATACTAGAGTTAGGTGTCCTTTCCATTGTCTGGAATTTACAAAGAACAGACCTAAAATACTTATTCAGTTGTTATATGACAAGATCTAAAAGCCACCAAATTAGCTTAGTAAACCTGCACTTTATTCCTTCCAACTTACTCTGCTATGTTTTTGCAAAGGTATGACACAACATGTTTCCATGCTTAGTTTTTGGCCTAATTGCAGTAATATATGCTGTTCTATTTATTTCCATCATTGTTGACTTAATAAACCTCCTACTGCATCCCCTGATTTTACTGCATTATTTCACTGATACGTCCACATTTTGACTTTGATTCAGATTACTGTCTACTAATAGAGTAAGATCCTTAAATGTGTTGATGTTATCAGTCTCTGCCTTAAATTTTATAACCAGAATCTTCACCATGTAGTCAAGTATTAAATCATAAGCATAAAGACATTAAAAATGTCAGATGGACTCTTAATATTAGACCTATATAAACTAAACACGTTGTCCAAAGGCAGACCCTTGTGGAATCTGAACAGATCCTTGTGGACTCCCTTGACCATAGCCTGTGATTCCTACATAACGCAGCCTAAAATAAGTTTTACTTTTACTGAACCATTCTTCAGTTCCCTGATGATATATCTCAAGATGCCATGTTTATGTAAATGAATAAAAAATAAAAACTACACATACTACATGCACTAAAAATAAACTTTAACTCCCCTCCCAAAACAACTATCCCCACTTAATGAAGCTGCTATAATCAAAATATGCATTGGTTTGACAGAAAAGTGTCATAAATGTAAATATAAATAAAATAAGAAATTCACCACAATTATCCATTTGGAAAAAATGGCATTAATAGGAAAACTGATACAATCTGTAATCGAATGTTGATCCATCCCTTTTGTGCCTCTCTTGTAGCATACACCATGAGGATCAAAAGATTATGTTGATAGCACCTTAAAAACAGCATTTTGGTAGAATTTAGCTTGCAGATAAAGTCAATGCCATACCTTCAAGATACCATTGACATTGTCTGTGGTTGACCGACTCTTGCAGGCAAGTAGATGACATCCTTGATTTCTGCACTTGATTTCAACTTTAAAAGATTGGGGGAAAAATGAATTGGGCTTGGACCAATGTTCATTATATGTCCAGGATACATTAAGTCCTTCATTTGTTTCTATGGCTTTCAAGTTTTGTGGTGGACCTGGTTTTACTGAAAAAAAAAAGAAATATTAATTGTTTTTTAATGTTGAAATGCAGAGTACATGCACACACAATCACTACGTCTCTGCTAATCATCCTTAACCTTATCTGCAATGTGGTCTATTTTACTGAAAATAATGAGTAAACACAGCATTTTGGCCATGTTAATTGTCATGGCCAGTTATGCTGATTTAAACAGCTAAACAATTCACTGAATCACTCGGATGAATAAATCCCTGCCCCAATGCATTTTCGGGAAGAGCGCATGAGTAATTAGTATTAGTCACTACTTTGCAATGCCTCACTAGCACTTAGCACAGTAATGAAGACAGCTCATGGATTGTACTTCTTCTTCTACTTTCGGCTTTTCCCGGTTAGAGGTCACCACAGCAGATCACCTGTCCACTCACGATTGGCAGTGGAGTTTCTACAGTGTCAAGTTGTCAGCCCGACACCCAACCTTCCACAGAAGGCACACACACACATGCATTCACACCTAGGGCCAATTTAGAGTGTCCAATCCACCTACAGCATGTCTTTGGGATGTGGGAGGAAACCAGAGCACCCAGAGGAAACCCACGTGACCACAGGGAGGACATGCAGATTCCGCACAGAAGGCACCCCAGCCGAGGATCGAACCAGAGAACCTCTTGCTGTGAGGTGGCAATGCTAACCGCTGCACCACCATGGCCGCCCAGCTCATGGATTGTAGTAACTATGTAAAATCAGTATGGTGAGTCTGTCTCTGAATCAGAAAGAGTATCCTTTCTTTTTATGCACTAGCCATTCTGTACAGAATCAGTTATATTGATTTATAGATTGCTGTGCATAAATATTTAGAACTCAGTAAGGGTCATTTAACCTGTATTACTACTTCCATAGCTTACACATGAAGTGCATTCTGAGTAACTCACTCATAATCATCATGCTGGGGGGTTCATAGCTGAAAGAATAAAGCAAAACTCATCTGCTATCTTTCAATAGGCTCAGTGACACCAACATGGTATGTTGGTGATTATTGGGTGTGAGTCCCAAATGACAGCTATCTTTTACTTCTGTGAGTATAACAGTGCCCAAGATGAGGGCTTTTTTTATAAGTGAGTGTATTTTATCCTTTGCATAAGACACTCAAAAAGCCATGAAGCACTGAAATATAAAACAGAAAGAACAATAGTAATATGTAGATAAGCTGTCAGACTTTCTATCAAGATAAAGTGTAATTTAATTAGGGATGTCATCACAAAACATTGTCCTCCTGGTAGTTTGTAAAATAATAACATTCTGTGAACTATCTTCTTTCCTGTATTACTTATACTAGAAATGAATGCTGCAATTGTTGCCTTCTCACGATTATCTTATAGGGATGAAACAGTTAATGCTATAACAGTACTTTGGTGAACTACCTGTACTAGTCAAGGCTTGAGGGCTAGATATTTGTCCAACTCTCTACAAACAAATCCTCAAAAAACTTTACTGTCATTGTAAATTAGTAACTAATGACATGAGTTACAAACACCTTCCATCCTTCATTCCTACATTTGAATCCTACATCCTCTAATAGCATGCTTTCTAACTCTTTTTTCATACTGAAGCTTTAGTTTTATGCATGAAAAATGTTTATATCCAGAAAACCAAGACAACAATCCATATTTATTAAGCACACGGTGTTGTAGCATCCAGAAGAGGTGGTCCTTCCTAGTTCTTCAGTTTAAGCAGATACATGTATAGGTAAAAACAAAAAGCTTCAGCTTTTTGCTGACAAAAATAAGAATAGCAACAAAGCAAAATTGGTGTGTTATCGTAGTATTTTCATAATCCAAAACAGAATATTATTTTCAAAATTTCCAATCTTTTATCCACTCCAGTAGGTAATTCCAACAGATTTACAAAATGGTTCTGCAAGCTTAGCATGCAGGACACCAACATGTATCCCTTTTAGTTTCAGGAATATCCTCCTGAACGGTGTCCTTCAGGGACATCGTTCAGATTTTTTTTTTTTTTTTTGCTGTTGGGGGGTGGGGGGTGGGGGGTTCTTCTACCATCCTTTTTCCATCCAAAGGTTGGGAAGTCTAGAATCTATCTTCTAGAAGTGTAAGTAATGAGTATGATAGTCTAGAATCTAACTTCTAGAAGTGTAAGTAATGAGTATGATAGCCTAGAATCTAACTTCTAGAAGTATAAGTAATGAGTATTATAGTCTAGAATCTAACTTCTAGAAGTGTAAGTAATGAGTATGATATAGGTCACTCTATAGCTGATCACATGACCTTCCTTCCTTTCCCGTTTTACCTGCTTCTCTCAGTGCTAACGGCATTTTACCATATAGGCCCAACAGCCACCAATAGGCCATTATAGTTACTGTATTTTGTTGACTAGATAAATCAGTTTAAGAGCTGGAACATTTTTAGGAAGGAGTCTTGATGACTACAACTTATTGTGCAGTATACACACTACATTGTAGGATATACTTAAGGACATCTTTGGGATATTTTATGTAATTCTTAGAATGGTACATTAAAAAAAGACAGTTCAGCATATACTGATTTTATCTAATTTTCTGCTTTCTCACTGAACTTATCTTCACCTGCTCATGTTTTAGCAGCTTAATTAATAACACGTTGTAAGAGTTTTTTTTTAATTAGTGGACTACAAAGGAAAACAACAGAGCTCATTGATAAAGGAATATGTATCTAGGAAAGAAGCCATTATACAATAACTTCAACAAGAAAGAAGGGGTGCTATAGTAGCCAGAATGTCAGAACAGACTGGTGTACTAGGAGATGACCTGTTATGTATATAGGGCAGTCTATGAAGAGGTGAAAGAGATTGCTAGAAGAGGTAATAAAATGAACACATTTATGAGGAGCAAGGTTATGAGAAAGAAAGGGTGATGATAATTCTCCCTAAAATTCGTAAAGAGTTTATTAATATGCATAGAAGGATGTTGTATGTGTTAATTTGAAGTGGAAGAGGCAGTTATGTTCATCAAACCCATCGGTTCATAGTTCTGAGAATGCCTTTTCAATGTTTTCACTATAAATATTTATATAGCTGCCATGGCCTCTGATGCTAATTAAATAGATAAATAAACAGACCAAGCAGAATAAGTTCTGCCTGCCACATAACTGACTTGGGCAACTTACTAATGTCTGAAATGAAGATGTTTCTGGAATACTTTTCATATCGTCCCATTGCAGTGATGGCTTCCAGGTTCAGTACAATAGCCTCATGTTCTTCTTCATAGGCGCATGAGTTTAATTCTTGGCAAGTCACAGTATACATTTGCTTGTGATTCCGATGAACAGGGTCTGAACACTGAATACTTCTTCTGTGCCTTAGCCTGTAGAACAATATTGTGAAAAACAACAGAACAATAATTAGTTTTAGTTCATAATGCTGCAGTTTCTTAGGCTGGCACATAATGCAGACTGCAGGGTCAAAAACTAGCAGCAGTTTTCTTGTTTTACTTAGACACATTATATAATAATGCAATCAGCTATATTTTATTGGATCACTATTTTGACATTGAATAGAATGGGAGTAACATACAAGAATGACATACTTGTGACTCCCTCTACACAGTATGGTTGACGTGTGCCAACCGGGAGAAAAAGAAGAGAAAGAGAGGTGGAGAAAGAGAGAAGCCCAAATGAATCTGACCACTCATGTGAAAGGCCCAGCAAGGTCTGATGATAAGAAGCTGCTAGAGAAGCATTATTCTAAGGAACCCTGGTAACAACATATGGACTTTGCCTACTTTTTCCTCATGCTATGTTTATGTCCATATGTGTAGTTAACAAGGAAGTCAGCATATTCCCCTTACACATGGCCAGAAATAACCAGAATATTGTGAATTGCCAAAACTAAACTCACATCTTGTTTTCATGAAGGCTAACAGACCAGATGCTGGGTACTCAGTAGCACCTCATCCCATGGTCCTCCAGCTTTCAAATTTATCCATAATTCTATGCTACTGGTGCTGCAAGGAGAGCTATAGCTACTGTAACAACAGCCTGGCTGACAACTGTACTCTTTGACTTTATACTGTTTTCTGTGACTGTTTATTCTTCTCTTTTCACATTGTCTGAATCTGTTGCATGTTGAGTCAGATTTAACAGAACTCATCAATCTCTGAACTATACTTCAGCTCACTTTCCTGAAATTAAATTCAAAAGGAAAAGCTTCTGCTGCAATTTTATTACAGTGTTCATAAACAACCTTGGCTGGAAATGTCCAGGGTAGCACCACAATAGAAATAGATTACAAATGTGATGATAATCTTTTTCTGCTGCCTATTGGGAGTTCAGTATATGGAAAAGGGATTCACCTAATCTGGAGTCACTTTTTCTGAACTGTTTGCACTTTGACCTTAGATGCATTTAGATACAGAGGCAAAACATCCCACGACAGTAGAAGGTTTAGTTATTTTGGTAGCTAAGCCTGCCACAGCAGCTATGCTGCTTTCACTTGGCTTACCAGTACTTTGACATGCACACAAACACGCTGGTGCCTCAACATTAGGCTGGCATTGAGGACTGGCACTGTTATAGGGTGACCATGTACTTCCAAATCATTTATCAAAAGTGCTACAATAAGCAATAGGACAGGTCTTGTTTGGCACTAAACAAAAACTGGACCCGATTTTGAACCAGGTCAGACAGCAAACTATACCTTCAACTCTGTTGTTGTACTGATACCCTTCATGTAATAAAATGACAAGGTATAAAGATTCATTTAGAAGAACTGTGTTATTTGCATGCAAGAATTTCTCCCCATGTGTCCAGAGCTCTGCTAGACAAACATGCACTAATACTACTACTACTACTACTGTTGCTACTACTTCTACTACTACTACTACTGCTGCTAGTACTTTAGCTACTAATTCTATAGCTACCATTACTACAGCTATTATTAATAAAGCTATCACTACTACTGCTGCCGCTGCTACTACTACTACTAGTACTGGTACTTCAGTAACAAGTACTACAGCTGTTACTACTACAACTACTACTGTTGCTCCTACTACTAGTACTTCAGCTACCATTACGAAAGCTACTACTACTACTACTACTACTACTAGTACTATGAAACACTCATGGTGCCTAAAATTCAGTGTTTGGAAGTCACAAATATTGCCTCTGCAGAGGTAAAGCTTAAAACAATGCAAATGTCTTTTCACTGAAAAGCTAGGCTAAACTTAGTGGTATAGCTAAGATTTTTATACATGCACACGAGTCTTCAAAATATAGTTCTCACTACAAATGCAGCCACCCTCCAGTTTTAGAAAGGGTAATCTTAATAAAAAAAAAAACAACCAGGTGATATGGAAAAAAGAACAAATTAACAAAATATTTAAACATAAGGCATGATAAACATGCAAGTTAAAGCAAAAACTAATTGTATTATATCTCACTGCTCAAAATAAATTCTTTTGCAAAGTGTTCTCCATGGCTTATATTATTTATGCATTGCTACATCAATGCAATATAACACATGTAAATCAATCCTTGGTGAAAAGACTACATGTTGATTTATGACTTTTTGATGAGCCTGTCCAAACTCAAGTCATGTTGGATCTGACTTTGAAGCAGTGGTAGCTGGTGACTTCAACTCAAGGGGAGGGGGGGCTGCAGGAGACAGGTGAATGGATGGGGCCAACAGGAAGTGGTGTGGCCAACTGGAAAGGGATGGGGCTATGCTCAAAACCGCAATAACTGGGATTTTAATTAAATATGCTGCCCTGGGTGCTAAACCGTCATTATGAGAGTCCAATCAAAACAAAACGAAGTGTAGAAGAAAAAAATATTTCAATGCATTGGCTACATGACAGCTTACTTAATAATCTAGATGGATACAAAAAGGTTGTGAGGCATGAAAAAATAAATTACTTTTTAAATACATTACTGAAATGCCAGTCAAAATCAAGTATAAAAAAAACAAGCAGCACTCAACTCAAACCATTTCTCCTTGCACTGCAGTTCTAATTATAATTTACATTCAGCTTTATAAAAGTACCAAGTAAAATGCTGAAAGTAACAATCTCGGTGATACCCCCACTTGTAAAAATATTTCTTATCCAAGAAAGACCTGCTGCCTGACAACAACTATCTACTTGTTTTATGGGAAAAACACAATCAAAGTAAAAAATGAACAGCAAACAAGAAACAAGCACAAGATAAATTGCTTAAAGGATTACTGCACAGGTTATGGATGACACATGACAGATTGGCATTCTGTTTAGTTTATGGGTAAAGCCGGCAAAGATGACTGCAAGTTTCCAACAAATGTAATGAGCTTCTGAAAATACTGTAATCCTGTCCTTTATTCCAAATACTGTCATATGCATTTCAATACCCAAGGCTTATACGTTATCTAGTTATGTAAATATTCTCTGCATGGCAACAACAAAAAAACTTTCAATGTTGGTAATTCTTTAACAGTATGCTTATTAAAGCTTACTTGCATCTTACAATCTCAGACAAGTTTACCTCATGGTTATTAAAACATTGCTACTTAAACACAGAGCAACAGGCGCTGCAACATGCATTTTCTGAATAATAAGAAGCATAAACCAACAGTATAAAAATATGACAGAAAACCACAACATTCTGCAAAATCAAGGACAGATGAAAAGCCACTATAGTACATGTGTCTTCCTGGGATGAGGGGATACTTTGCACAACTGCTCCTTGCCTTGCTTGGGCACATTCCGAGTCACTACTTGGGAGAGTGGGGCGCAACAAGTATGTCTCAATTGAAATGTCTTTGGCTGATGGTGATGGCCCTGACACATTTGTCATACCTTTCAACCTCAGAGCAAGAAATCTGGACAAAAGCATAAACAGAAGTGGGACAAAGGCCGAAAAATAAGGACAATTTTCAAATATTGCTCTTATAAACTTAGAAAGATAATATAATAGTAGGTCGTGCATTGGTATGAATTTTCTGAAGGGTATGAAATCTGAAACTCAAATGTCTGTCATTATTTTCTAACTTCAGTCTTTAATGATTTGCCACTAATTTGCCAGAAAACAATAATTTTATGAAAAACAGACCAAAAATGTGATGCAAAAATATAAAATAGCCACACAATACAGCTGGGAACCTGTCAAAGAAGGGACACTTTTTTTAAATATTAGTACTGTTAAGTTGGGCAGCTGACAAAAATAAGAGAATCTGCATGCATTTCTGAAATAAAAGTAATCTAAAACTCAGATCATTACAATTATTTATTAAGTGTAAACCCTCCACATTTTCTTCCAAAATTGCCAATTTGTGGAGGGATTATTAGGGGGAGAGCAACATTTTGAGCCAAAGTCGGGGACAGTTGAGAAGTCTAGATATACTTAATTCTATAAAGTAATTTATTTGTGCATACCTCTCAACCTCTTAATGCAGGAAATCTGGACAAGGCCAAATATATTGGGGGAACATACAGACAGTACTAAAAATTGTTCTTGTATAAACTTAGACAGTTGATAGAATAACATGTCTTGCTTTAGCATGTATTTTTCTGATGAGTATGAAGTCTGAAACTCAATGTCTGTCATTATTTAGTGACTTCATTCCTAAATGGTTTGCCAGAAAACCACAAATTTTAAGAGGAACAAACCAAAAATAAGAAGCAAAAATCTATTCATTCTGAGAAAGTCTGGACATTTGACAGGTATAGTTCAGCTGGGGCTGTCTTTGAGTTTGCCGCCCTTCACCCTCACAAAATCATGGTCGAATGGGGCCTCCCCCCTGCAGCCATTCCAATGTCCCATTACTTGGCTATTTCACTCCATTTACCATAAACACTGTAATGTGCATACTGCTTTACTTCTTCAATGATTTGGATTTCATTTAATAGTTTTATTTTACATTTTACAGCACAACATTAATATACATCTGCTAAACAAAGCAATGCAGTCTCAAAATGAAAATAGACTTAATAGACATTAATAGACATTAATAGACATTAAAACTTCTCTGCCCTTGAAACTCACATTCATTGAAACAGCATTGAAACCCACATTCAAAGAAAATACATCTGGCCAGTGGCAGATAAAGATTAACTTTGGGCTGTTTTTAAATCATAGATCCCTTGCACAGGAAACACACATGTGTTCTTTGATACACCTTCCTGATTGTATTAAATTATATTCCTTGTATAATACAGTACAGTTGTTAGATGGCATTTTAAATTTATTGTTTTGAACACTTTTCCAGTAAACAATGAAACAAAATGCATGCATCAATAACAAAACTGCCCGGTTCAGAACATTTCCATCATAAAGTCTACTCAAACTTCTACAATCCACCAGTATCAGTAAATATACACAATCTCTGCAGAAGTAAAAGTCATCTAAATAATTCCACATTAAAGAGATCTGTAACTAATGAAGAGGTTGCTGCTAACAAATAACTGTATATTTAATTGTTTCATCTACAAATAAAGTGCCTGTTGCCCTTGAGGAATAAATTGCCCATGTTACATTAAAAAAATAAGCTAGTAATATTGCAATAGGGAATGGATGGCAAACCGATAACAAGTTCAATGTTACTAGGTATCTCCGCAAAGAGGACATTCTCAGGACTGCAACATCCACCCCTTTAAAAGTACAACACAATACAGTATCAGCAATACATCTCTATACTGTGGGAGTAGAACCCACAGCCTTCTGCATCAAAAGCAAATACACTACCTGTTGTGCTATTAACAATGCAAGCAGACTCCTCATAAGCAGCACTAAACTTCTCTCCAAGCTCTCAGCTCCTAGTAAAATCCACTCAACACTCAACTGTATCTCTCAACTTTGAAGCACAAGAAATCTGGAAAAAGGCAAAATTTGTTGGGGGGGGGGCAAAAGCCCAAAAACCAGAGACACATTTTAAACATTGCTTGTATAATCTTGGAAAGTTTCTAGAATAAAATGCTGTGTTACCACCATGCATTTCACTGCCAAGTCTTGAACCCAGGATCCTGTGCACTACAGTCACATCAACATACCACAATGTCAGATCAGCTATTTCTTGAAAGGCAGGTAGACTGAAACATAAATGGTTATCATTTAGTGAATTCAGTTTTCACCATAGCTCTCAACCTCTTAGCATAAAACACCTAGAGAAAGCCAATAATGGGGGAATACAGCTCCCAAACATATTCAGTGAATTCAGTTTTCACCATAGCTCTCAACCTCTTAGCACAAAAATCATGGACAAAGGAAAGCCAATAATGGGGGAATACAGCCCCAAAAATAGGAACAAATTTCAAATATAGATCTTATAAACAGAAACTTGCTAGAATAAAAGTTTTTGTGTTACTATGTACTTTCTGAAGAAGATGAAGTCTAAAATACAAATGCCTGTCATTATTTAGTGAATTCTAAATCCAGAAAACCACAAATTTCACAAGAACTAAAATAGGCAAACATTTTACAAGTGGTGGTGGGTAGGGAATTCAAGCTCTTGCTACATGCTCCCAAGGTACAGGGCTTGGGTCTACTCTGGCCACCAGGTATGTTTTACTGGGGCATTTTATACACACACACACACACACACACACACACACACACACACACACACACACACACACACACACGCACGCATACACACCTGCTTTGAAGTCCAATGTATAAATGGAGAGCCCTATATTCTATGAATAATAGTCCAATCTCTCTCAAATGTAGAGTTTACGTATCTGCCTCCTACACCTTTATCCTTGTTTGAACTTCTGTTCTGAAGTATTTTCAAGACTTTTTATCATTTTTAAAATTTAGCTTCTGTTGCTCTAAGCTTTCTTTTGTATGTACTATGTTGCATTAAATGTGATTTGACAACATGTACTAATATTTTTTTTATCTGCTTGCTACAGTACAGCATATGGTTATCCTGCCCATTCATAAGACTTCCTTATAAGCCATTGATGTTAAATAAATGGATCAATGCTGCTATAGCCTAAGGTATTTGGGTCTTACCCCTTCTCTGGACAGGTTCCAGAGCTTTGGTTACCCTCCAGGCACTTTAACTGTGAGGAATACATGAGGTGCACATATAAAAGGCAGTTGGAGTACCAAAAATCTTCAGACCTTTTTTGCCACCCAAATGAGAGCTTCTTTGACAGGACCCATAATTCTGCCAGTGGACTAAAGAGATCCTTCAAGAACTGGGCAGATAAGTCCCTGTTGGAGAAAGTCTTCATATTTTAACTGCATTTCAAGAAGAAAACTTGTATTTTTCTGACATAAATTGTATTGAAAAACAATGTGTTTGGGATTGTCACTTTAATCTGAATGGCACTATTATGTTGGTGCTTGTGTAAACTTTTTGAGAGGAAAAGTTTATTTTTTAACTAAAAACGTACTCTTTTATCGATTTTTTTGTGTTTGGGCAGGGTGTTGTGCTTGTGGGGGATTTGCATTGGTTTACTTACCTCAGAAACACTTGTTCTCTGTCATTCACCTTACTGACCCATCAAGGCTGTGCTACCCAGGTCCCAGACCTCTTTTCATGGCTTATTAATAGAGCAACAGTCATTCTCCATAGCTGTACCTTCCCCAGCTCAGAAGAAGAAAAACAAATGTATAAGGAGTCTTTAAGGGTCAGACTGGCTCCTAGTTTGCCTCAGTCACTGGTGGGTGAATCTACTGTGGCTGTTGTTCCTCAGACCACCAATTTTGTTTCCCTGATCTTCTTACAAACCACCAAAGACTGGGGGATAGCCATGTCCTCTGAGGCTGTAGGAATGCTCTTAGTGGGTAAGGGAGAGACACTGTTGTCACTGTTTGGGGAAGGGGAAGGTGAATGGTCTTCATCTGTCTGGGATGGGGTTGTGGATGCTGTGTCTGGTGTGCCTTAATGCTTTTTCGTTGTCTTCACAGTCTTCTAGTAAGAAAAGGAAAGCAGCTCCTTCTCATTCAGATATGAATTTTCAGTCAGTAAAGCAGTCAGTAATGGTAGAATATGCTGCACTTTGGGAGCTTCTTCTCAGTCTGACCATTCTGATTCTGAGGACGGTATTGCATCAGATTTCCCTGCTTATGAAATTTCTTTCACTGATATTTTATCTCATATGAAAGAGGTGTTTCAGTGAGATCAGAAAAAACATTCATGTGGTACAAAAATGTATTATGATTTATACAGCTACAGATGCTTAAAGCTGTACTTGTCCTTCCTGTATTGCCTGTCATTTCTCTTTCTAAATCTGCCACCAAACCTATGCCTTCTGACAAAGATAGCAAATCAATGGATACATCGGGGAAGATTCCTCTGGTACTTTAATGTTCTAGGGTTTTAACTGGCAAGCTCATATGTTAAAAGTTTTTGTTTGCATATTTTGAGAACATGCAGAGATTAATGGTTAACCTTCCTTCTTCTGGGGTAAAGAATTTATTAAATGCTTTTATGGCAGCTGTTTTTTTCAGATAAAGAAACATATTTAAAATGTGCTTATGGTGCTGCTAATTCTTCCTTCAGAGCTGCTGCATCTGGATTAGTTTTGAAAATAACTGCTTGGCGTCATTCCTAACATCTCTCTAATGATGTTAAATCTGAGATTTTAAAAGCTCCCTTAGATAAAGAAATTCTATTTGGCCCTTCTGCAGCTGAGGTGCTTAAGAAGTGTGATGAAAGGGTAAAACTGATTCAAGTAGTAACTCAAACATTTTCAGTCTTCACTTTCATAGGTTCATAGGTTCATAAGTAGGTACTAGGCTATCGGCCGAGGGCAGAAGGTAGCCTAGCCAAAAGTGTCTTGGCTTTTGCCACAATATGTAGATTAAATTCCTGCCCCTCTATCAAACAGAGCCACAGGCATGATCCCAGGCGTGAAGTTCCTATTACCCATCTACTCATCAAACAATAGTTTTTCTTCCTCCTTAGTCCCCTTTTTCCAAAAAAAAAGCAGTTTAAACAAAAAGGAAATAGTATTAAGGGTTAAAAACAATGAAAGAGAGGCTTAAAAAGGAGAGGAAAACCCTCCAAAATCAAGGACAGTCCTCTCAGTCAGCATTACTATTCACCTATTCAAGCCCTCCCTCCCTCCCACTCTGAGACTTCGTCTTTCTTTTTGGAGGCTGATTTGAGGTGCTTAACTTATAAGACTGCATTACATATTGCTCTAACATCTGCTAGATGAGCATCTGAGTTACGAACACTTGTGGTAAGTCAACCCTACCTCATTTTTCAGAAGGATATAGTTTCTTTGAGAACAGATCCTATCTTTATGCCCATTCTACTCCTGACTGACCTCTGATAATCTACATAAATAGTTTAGGCTACTTCCATGGTGATCGATGTATTGAACACTGTACCATTGTGTAAGTAAACTTACCATAACAGTGGATGTTCTAATAAATCAACGCAGCTACAGTAAATGTTTGTTTCTCAAGTTCTCTTTTTTTCTGCTGCTGTTCCTTTCCTGTTGCCAGGAAGTGTTTGTTTTCAAACTTCTGTATATAATTATAGGTTACTTTGTTCCCTAGTCACAATGAAAAGTTCCTGCAAGTGCGGTAAGTGCACGGCCCCAAAAACTCATAAATGCAATCAGTAAAACAAAGGCCCGCACACAAAAGTATAAGGTGCCTATAGTATATATACATATATATATATATATATATATATATATATATATATATATATATTTTATTTCACCATTAGTTAGGCAAAGCACAGTTTCAGCCCAAAGTTACTAAGCCTTCCTCAGTGTTCCTTGAACACTGAGGAAGGCTTAGTAACTTTGGGCCGAAACCGTGTTTTGCCTAATTGATGCTGAAAAAAAAATGTGTGTGCATATATATATATATATACACACACACACACTGTAGGCACCTTATAAATTGTGTGTGCTGGCCTTTGTTTTACTGATTACTTTGTTCCCTAGAACAAGAATTCAGGGCACTTGCATCTTTCCTTGGCAAAAATTCTACGAAGCATTTTGGTGTTCCAACTGCCTTTTATATGGGGTGCCTTGTGCAATAAATCAATATATTTAACAGCATTTTCTTTGTTTCTAAAAAATGTACAACTGTGCAGTGTCTTATGAAATGATACATAATTCATCAGTCTGTATATCATGATGTATGTTAACATTTCCTGCTGATTTGCTTCCTGGGTTTTCACTGTCAGACAGCCTCAACCGAATTAACGAACATAGCTAATAATAAACTTTTTGGCAGGTATTAACTAAATCTCAAATAGATGACCACTCAGAAAAAAACATTTCGGTTTTAGATCAGAACTGTATTTGCAAATCATTCCTTTGCCAGATTAAAACAATATTCTCTCTCTGCTTTGTTTGCAGTCCTGCACACTTGGTCGAGTTTAGTTTTAGTAACTGTCTTTTCACTGCATTTTCTTCATCACCATCAGTCATGAACTAATAGTCTTCTAATGTTCACAGTGGACTTGCTGTCTGAGTGAGGCATTGCGTGACCATGGAATTGGTATGTATAAATTTTGTGGGGGCATGGTCTTGCCCAAAGAATGTTATGCAGTTGGGGTATTTCACATGCAGCAACAATTTCTTTCTGAGCTTTTTTTTTTTGCTATTTATTTATGCTCTTTTTAGCTAAATCAATGAACATAAATCATTGTTAAATAATTCAGAATAACAAAGGTGACACACTTTGATTGCCTTAAGTATTTCACATTAAAGTATAGCTACTTTGAAAACAAAAGAAATTTGAACATACTTACCCAGTAAAATCCTGTATGTGGAATTTAACATTCTGGAATTCTGGACTTACATTCCAATCACATGTGAACTTCCCAGAGTAATTTTGTGCCTCACAATGGATAAATTCCAAATGATCTAAAATAGTATTAAAAAATTTGAGAAGATGTTTAATTTATAAGCTAACTCTGTTTTTTTCTATACTACAGTCGACATTCAAATATAACCTTAAAGTCATGTCATGTGGCAACTATCTTTCCCTAAAATGTGCCAGATTGCTAGACTTTTATACCTAGTACTAAAGATGAACTGCAAATCTGTATGAAGAAAAAAAATGAAAAGAATTCACAGATGTAGCAAATCCATTGTATAGATTTTAATCCTTTTTCTGTTAATTGTATTTCACATAGCTGTGTCTTCCTTTATTTTCAAGTTTATTCAGAATATTTAAAGGACAACTTCAAGGAAATGGCAAGTCTAAGTAGTACAAGTTCAACTTTGAATTTTTTTTATAATATAATGAGCTGTGGGAGTAATAAAACCAAAAACGTGTCTAAAAAGGCAACCAGAAGCAAATGAAAAGACAAAATGTATTAGAATTGATAGCTGTAACTGAGCGCTTTCATTCTAAAACTTGTGGAACTTCATCAGGGGAGCTGTGGGAGTAACTCCACCTACAGCTGATGGTTGCAGAGGATGCTTATCCACAAACTGATTTTTTGTATTTGTCCCTGTGTTAGTTTGCAGAATGTGTGATGCAGGATTTCCATTTTTTTTTTCAATAACACAAAGAACAGCATCTACATGTAATCTGTTTTTGATTTACACAGAAGATGCTTTGTATTCTGCTTTTAATGGAATATTACCATCTAGTGGTGCAGTCCTACATTAATTCTAAAAGAGCTATAGCTACATGCCTCAGACCTGATTCCACAGCCACCCTCTACTCCTGAAGAACCAAAACAATGTCTCTCCCTTGGTCACATACTTACTGTGCGGTATGTGCAGTTACTGAAAATCAGGAAGTATTTTTGAGCAAAGTCAGGAGTGAGAAAAGAGTCATGTCATCTCTTGTGATGAAAGGTGGCAGAGTTCAACTTGTCAGTTGGCTTAAACTCTGTAACCAAGGTTCCTTAATTATCAAGGTCACCTTGTCTTCCAGAACACAGGAGGCCTGCTTCTCAAGGCAAACTAACTGCTAACTCCACCCTCTGCCAGGGGCAACTGGAACTCTGGTACAACCCACAGGAGTATTCAGGTATGTTTCCAAATTTGGGTCATAGTCACTGCATATAGAAATCCAATATTTTTTTACCAACAGTCTAGATGTAGGTGCTGAGAAATAAAAACAAAGTACAAGATAGCATATTAAGATACACCAAATCCTTTGTGAGCAACCTCATTATTCCATTATGCTCAAAACTAATGAAACTGTTACCCAAGTACAACGGTATAACATGGTGCTTTTCATACATGACAGATAGAGATAATCCAGTAAATGTACAGAGGTTGATTAAAAGAAATACAGAGAAGAGGCAAAAGGTTCATAGGTAGGTACTGGGCTATCTGCCTGAAGGCACATATTAGCCCAGCCATGTTGGGCGGTATTCACCGCCCCTTTGGTTAGTTCCCTAGGCCCTTGGTCTAGCAGCTAGTACCCTTGGCCCCTATCTAGTAGAGCTGTTGGTATGATCTCTGGTGTGAACTTTCTGTTACCCATCCACTCGTCAAGGTTCCTCTTGAAGAGTGATAATGAGGAGCTCTGTCTTATGTAGATCGGGACCTTGTTCCATAGCAAGGGAAGTCTTTGCGAAGGGAATCTATCCCTCCAGCATGTTCTATTCATTGTTGTGCTGAGGTTTATATCCCTAGAGTGTGTAGCTCGAGTAGATTTGTTTTGCTAAGATGGAGCATGTTCAACAGTTCTGGGTTGGACATGGCTCTGTATGTTAGACAGAGATCGCCTCTGAGAAGGCGGTATGCAACAGAGAAAAGCCTTAGTTTTTTCAATCGTGCTGCATAGGGCAACTGTTTGAGGCCAGTAATCCTCTTAGTGAGGTATTCTGTGGTCTCTCCAGCTGCTGGAGATATCTAGCCAGGTACATTCCAATTGGTGCATTGTACTCAATAATGGGTCTGATGAGAGAAGAGTAGAGGGGCACCACTACATCCTTAGATCTTGATGCGAACCCTTTCGTGATCAGATGGGTCACATAGAAGGATTTTCTAACCACCTTGGCAACATGGTTATCAAAGGAAAGCTGACTATCTACTTGGGTCCCTAGATCCCTTATTACTTCTTCAGATTTTACGGGGTTGTCTCCTATGTGGTAGTTTGCCAAAAGATATCCAAATCAAAATCTTTATTATAAACAACACAAATTGCTAAGAGAAGACATTGCACTGATGGATAATACATTTATCCATGTCACTATATTCACAGAAGTACCTATATGTCAGTTTATACAAGAACTTTGGGTTCCCCACTTTATACGTTTTTTCATATTTAAAGAAGTACTATATGCCAAATGTAAATGAGATGGGATATGAGATTAAAGATACAATTATAATGTGGAGGCTTGCACTTTCAGAGCAATCATAATTTGCAAGTGGTTTACCAAGGAATAGCAGAACAATACATTTAAATTGATCAGCCATATTGGCTTGTGCTAACTTAAAAGGTCCTGTTTTTTCCCCAGTAGTGTTTCTTTTTTTTTGTTTTTATGCAGCTAAAAAGTGACTCTAGGTTTCCAAGTTCTCAAAGATACCAGAAACACTACATCCACAGGTATAAATTATGGTATTAAAGAGGTACTCAGTATAATGTTTAATACTCAGGCAAGATGGTTCTAATAGTTCTAAGCCAGTATTGCTGATGTCTACCTATATGACACAGTCCATATGCATTCCAGTCTAGGAGCTACAAATTATAGCCAGATTGTTTTATACTATTCACATCTACACTTCTGCAGCAAATTGCACCATTACAACAATAATAACAAAATTAAATCCACATACCTGAATCTTTTTTAAGAATTGCCTTGAGATCGTCATTATCTGTATCAATTTCCTTTATTAGAAGAACCGTATAATTTAATTCTGGACCGGTGTCACTAGAATGACATGAATATCTGCCAACATCAGGGAAATCTCTGATACTGACTTCAAGGGTATTAGCATGTCCATCTATTGGGGAGCCATTCTTCTTCCAGTGGATTCTTGCATGAGTATGTTGATCGCTGCAGGTCAGGGTAACGATTTTTGGTGGTTCATTTGGTTTTATAACGACATCTACAACTAAAGCTAAGTATCATGATAGCATATTAGAACATAGCGTATCAGTGCACATGGGTTATGTTTACTTCATTTATGTAAAAGAAAATCAAAGATAGCATACATTATACGATTTTAACTTCAAATTTCAAAATCTAGTTGGAGGTTTCTGTGGCCATCCCAGATTCCAATTTCTAAATTATGTACCATAGCCAAAAACGCACACACACACACACATGTATATATATATATATATATATATATATATATATATATATATATATATATATATACATACATAGTTCTACTTCAAAACACTGAAATTTCATATGTTCTGAAGTTTCATTGTTTTGGGTTTTCAGTGTTTTGAATTTTCAATTTTATGGTCTCAATGTTATGAATTTCAATATTTTGAAGTAGACCTATATATATATATATATATATATATATATATATATATATATATATATATATATATATATCACACTTATGAGCTCATAAACTAACTTTTTAAATGTTTTACAGGTGTAGGGTAGCAAACATTTTCCCACTTGCTTACAACACACTTTGTAGCGATTATTTAAAGACCATTGTGTAGAATTTAAGGTGCATAATGGATGCTGGCCACACAACATACTGCTTGGATTAATTTTAGTGATTAGGAGCTGTTTATTTCATTTTGTTTCAGTTAATGAAATATGATGGCTTAAATTTACGAAAGAGAAAATGTACCCATAGTAGAGTCTGTGCCACATGACCTAGATCCTATAAGGACTGATTCCTGTACCTCACCCTGTATAATATATATTCATTTACTAGTTCTTGTCCATTGTGGAACAGCCAAAGTCTTGTATATGCATTCTGGCAAGTTTCACTATCAGCTGTATTTCATAAATGGTTTAGAGCAGTGTCAGAGAAGCAGTACATACAACCCCCACCCACACCCTTTACATGTGAAGTATAACCTATCCCCCATTTATCAGCAAAATATTGTGTTCATCACTAGAGTAGCCCATTTCTATGCCCCCACTGCTCATGTTGCCCTATTCCTCCCTTCCTGTTGTAATATAAGTAACTACTATTGTCTTAGATAGAACATGTCCTATAACTCATCTTGAGATTGAAAAACAAATTTTGTTCATATCTGTAGTACTTCTCTTGGCTTAGTTTGTATTTCCAAATGTAATAATATTCATGTCTAGTTAGGTCTTCTCCCACATAATATCCTGATATCTAAATCAAGGTTATGCTGATGTTTATGATAGTTGCCCTCCCATGTCTCTAACCTTATCCATTTCTTTTATTTAGGTTAGATTCCATTTTGACCTATTGCAGTGATAAAATAGGACGTTGACATGTAGGCTAGCACACTTCCCACATTTGTGCTCTGTGCACTACTCATTTCTATGGAAATAGCTTTCATTATTCCTAAACTCTAGTGTAAGTAGGCAATTCATGAATTAATTGTAACTGTATTTATTGATTAGTGACATGTAGTTCATTATTTAATATCTACATTTTACCATGTTTACCATGGTGGAGACATATGGCATTAGTGACATGTAGTCACACAGACACACACACACACACACACACACACACACACACACACACACACACACACACACACACACACACACACACACACACACACATGTTGTGAGTGCATGACAGCCAGATATCATGGCACAAAATGATGGTGATGGGAGAGTTAGAAAATGTAAGTACCCAGAGGCAGTACAGGCCTTCCCACTGACTATCACAGAGTCAAAAAAGTGCAGCAAGCAGCACAGAACAAAGGAATGGGCCCTGGGAAATTCTAAACAGAGCAGACCGAACTACAACAGTTTTCTATGCTCCATATTAGAGCATATGCAACTTCAGTTTATACCATTATATATTTATTTTTATGGATAAGGAATTAAATCACATAGCAAAATGAAATTCTGATTGACATTCTGATGTACTGTGTTGTGCTACCTTAGTCTGTCTGGCAGTTGGCACAGAGGGTTAAGGCTGTTCGTTATAGTTCCTATGGTACAGGGTTTGATTCTTCTAGCCTCATTTGTGTGCTGTGTGACCTTGAGAAACTCATTTAACCAGGCATTCTTTGTAAGTCATCCCTGAAAAAGAACAGTGGGTCTACCTGATTAACAAATGGGTATTGTTATGGGGTATGTCTTACACCTTGCTGTGCAGTACTATGTAGGATTAGGTTTTGATGAATTAGAAACTTCCATCCCATTTGGCTTTGTGTGCATTGCAAGGTCTAATATAGTGTAAAACACTTACACCTTATTGTGGTACAGCATTCTGTTTTATGCATTTTCATGCATTGACATCTGTGTATTTATTTTTGCTTTTAGTTTTGCCTCTTGACAAATATGGGAATAAGCACCAGACAAAAAATATTTTATATCAGTCAATGGAAATATAATGGCATTTTCAGGAGCAGTTTCAACAGACTTCCTCAAAACAAAGAAAAGAAAATTCTTTATTCAGAGGTTCCATGGGTCTACTGAGTGGTACTTGTAGTGTTTTGAAATAGTTACAATTTGTAAGAGGCTCATTTTCTAAGACAAAAAACAACTGTGTCATTAATGATGCACTTACTAATTTATTGTTATTACCACAATATACACCTGTGCATGCTGTTTGTTTTTCTGCTCCACAGATGAAACTGAAACAACTTTCTTTATTGTCTAACAGGTTATAGATTTCTATTTTTAACTATTTACTGACAGGCAATGATACCTATTTAAGACACAGGAAGTTGAATCTGGTTTCATACGGAATGATTGACAACTAATCTGTTAGTTGTGGTCAAGCATGTGCATACATTAGCTTTAAACC
This sequence comes from Protopterus annectens, assembly GCF_019279795.1. Taxonomy (NCBI): domain Eukaryota; kingdom Metazoa; phylum Chordata; order Ceratodontiformes; family Protopteridae; genus Protopterus; species Protopterus annectens. Next base: position 1,567,369,492 of record NC_056733.1, on the reverse strand, counting down.
AGTTATCCTACTGGTGGACAATTCTTGACCGCTCAGGCCTAAATTGCCTGAGCTTTGACATGGCAATGATCGGACTTCTTCCTTAGGAAATCACTGTCTGCAAGTTATGCAAGATGTTCCTTTTTGGGGAATTTCACCCTCATTTCAGTAACCATAGGTTCATATGTTTATAGGTGTGTACTAGGTTAATGTCCCTGGAGCATTTACAAGCCTAGCCCATAGAAGTGCCCTGGCATTGTGCCGCCCGACGTTAGTTCCCAGTGCCTCTATCAAGTAGAGCCACTGGAATGATCCCTGAGGTGAACTTCCTATTTTCCATCCACTCATCAAGATTTCTCTTGAAGAGGACCAGTGAGGTGCTCTGCTTGACATGTAAGGGAAGTCTGTTCCAGAACATGGGCAGTCTCTGGGTTATGAAGCTGTCCCTTCAGCATGTTCTGTTGATTGTGGTAATGAGGTTGAAGTCTCTGGAGCATGTGATGCGGAGGGATTGGAAATTCTTTAGATGCAGCATTTCTAACAGAGCTGGGTCAGACATGGTTTTGTAAGTCAAGCAGTGACTGCCTCTTAGTAGGCGATATGAGACAGAGAATAGCTGGAGTTTTTTGAGTCTGTCCATGTAGGACATATGTTTAAGGCCTAGGATCCTCTTCATGAGGTACCTTTGTGGCCTCTCCAGCTGTTGCATGTGTCTAGTGAGGTACATGCCAAATGGGGCATTATACTCGATGACTGGCCTAATGAGGGAAGAATAGAGAGAGATGATGACCTCTTTCTTCCTGGATGCAAAAACCCTTGGTAATGAGATGCGCCACATAGAAGGACTTTCTGACCACAGTGGCAATGTAGTGGTTGAAGGAGAGGTTGCTGTCAACCTGTGTCCCCAAATCTCTTATAATGCCTTCAGTGTTCAGTGGGCTTCCATTAATGTGGTAATTAGTGGGAACTGAATTTTTCCCAAAGGGAATGACAACGCATTTTTTGGCATTAAGTGTAAGGCCATGGTTTCGACACCAGTCATTGGTCTCAGTGAGGCCTTTCTGTAGGACGCCTACATCACTTGGGGAGTTAATAATGGCTCCCAGCTTGCAGTCATCAGTGAACTTGGTCAACCAGACTCCCTCCATGTTGGCCTGGACTTCTGAGAAGTAGATGCCAAACAGGACAGGACCCATGACTGATCCCTGTGGGACTCCACTAGTGACTGGTCGGCAGACTGACTTGGAATCTGCTACTTTCACACTGTGGTTTCTCTCTGTGAGCCAGTTTTCAACCCACTAGTGATATAGGGGTTGATGCCTAGTTTGGTGAGTTTATCAATAATTCCTGAGTGGGGAATGGCATCAAAGGCCTTGGGCAGATCGAGGTAGGCTGTATGAACTGCCTTGCCCTCATCCACAGCTCTGGTGACTGACTCAAAGAAGTCAACCAGATTGAGCAGGCATGATCTACCTTTCACAAAACCATATTGCGTGGGATCTAGAGTTTGGAGATTCCCTATATCCTTGTTAATTAAGTCCATGATGCTGCGCTCCATAGCCTTACATATCACACTTGTCAGGGTAATGGGGTGAAAATTCACAGGGTCTGTAGTTACTTCCCGTTTATGGAGAGGGATGACTGTAGCAGTGCGCCATTCAGTAGGGACAAAGTATGAGGTGAGGCTGCGATTGAACAGGGCACACAGATGTGGTGCCAGTTCACTTTGTTGTTCATGTAGAACACATCCAGGGATGTTGTCGGGTCCCATGGAAGCTGTATTCTTGGCCTTGGACAATGCAGCTTTAACCTGTGGTGCAGTAATGCTGGGTGCTTGGCATTCCTCCAGTATTGTGATTGGTCCTTTAGAGGGGGAGAGAGGGGTAAAGTTAGCACTGAACCTGTCAGCCAGTATGTTGGCCATTTCTGTTGGCTCAGTGTAAGAGGTACCATTGTGCAGTAACTCAGAGCAAGCCTGAGTATTGCCGTGGAGATTCTTGATATAACTATAGAAGGCTTTATGGTTGTTTTTTAGTGTCTGCCGCAATTCTGCCTTCATAAGCTGGCTTTAGAAGTTTTGATGAGGGATCTCAACTTTTTGTTGAGGCTAATAAGTGGGGGGTTTTCCAGTCTGGGGACTTCACCTTTTTCTGCAACAGTTTCTTCCTTCTGTTGCAGAGTTTATTAATTGCAGGGTACCACCAGATTGGCTTCCTTTATTTTGGAGGAGAGCGTCTTGGTTCTGTTGGGTACGGCTAGTTCCATAGGCGTTCGTACAGTGCATTGGTCTATGATTTGACAGTCATGCGTCTATTTTCCATTGACATGGTTGCCGTGAAGTTAGCCACTTCTGTTTTTAGGAGCCCAAAGTTAGCTTTGGAGAAGTTTTTCATGTTGGTTACTTTTGCAGGGAGTGTGGGTGAGATGTGGATTTCCATTGTGATTAGTTTGTGGTCAGATCTAAAGAGGGAGGAATTGACTATTGGTGTAGATCAATGGTTGCCCATGTTAATAACCAGGTCAAGGATGTTGCTTCCTCTGTTGGAGGTAAGAATGAGCTGGTCCAGGGTATTGGAATTGATGAATTCCAGGAAGCGTTGGGCTAGTGCATTGGTGCATGAGTAGTTATCCTGTAGTTGAAGTCACCTAGTATCAGAGTGTTGGGTTGGACCCTAATAGTTTCCAGGGGGGCTTAGGAACGTGGAGTGAGAGTCTTGGGACATGGTTGTGGACCTATAGCAGGCTATGACCTGAATTGCCGTCTTATCCTATGTTAGTTGCACCTGAAGTATCTCAGGTGCTTCATGACCTTGGAGAAGGTGTATATAAGTTCAGGTATAGGGGGTGGGGCTTGCCCACCCCCCTGTAAAAACACACAAAAAAGTTTTTTTTTTAACAAGTTGATTTTGATGAATGCAGTTCAAGGATTCAGATCCTCAGTGCGTTTGCTTTCATCCATTCATAGTGGAAGCCTTTAAGCCATGTGTTATGGAAGGGGAATTCTTTATCCATGAAATAGCATTAAATTCTCATTTCCATGTGTAGGCTGTGCAGCCCCAGAACTTAACTGTCATGTTTAGTCATATGACACACATATGGAATCACCTGACCTAAACCCACATTGCTGATTTGTTGGTGAGCAGCTTACTTTGCTTCACTCATCTAGGTCTTTATTATTACGTAGAGCATCCTGTGATGGTACTTATGAAAAGTCATTTGGAAAACAGCTTTCTTTAAAACAATATCCATGCATTATGCACATAACTTCATTTCACTAGAATTTCAATGACATTTTTCATTTATTACATTTTATACTCCTCCCCATTTGCATGATCCCAGCTGACCATCAGCTGCCTGGCTACACCATTTATCCTTAAATGTCCCTGGTATTATTCTCAGAGGCTGGGATTACATTAAGGTGGGTTGGTCAGGGGAGTGCAGCAGAGCAGCCTCCAACATCACATACATTGGCCACTGGCTGACACACCACAGACATTTTTGTTATGCCCTAACTGGGTGGAGCTAATGATGTCATAAGCATCACTGCATGCTATGTCAGCTAGCTCTGGCCTCCAGTATGCCATAGTTTTACTGGAAACCTGCCCCATGATTATCAGGGGTAGAAACTCCCTTCCTCCTGACCAGAGTGGGTGAGTTAGCAAAACTGCCTTTTCTCATCACTCCCTCCGCATGTCTTCCAGCACCCGAAATTACATTCCACATTTGAAATAATTAGGATAATGCCTTGTTAAATATCTCAGTTAACAATCACAAATAGCAACTCAACAAACACAAATGGGTACCACTTTAAGGTGCTTACATAATAGCTTCTGATATATCTATAGCATTTGTTGAACATCAATGATTTTGAAAATAGTTTTAGACGATATTAGATTATTGCAATTGTCTTTAAAGACAACTCTAAATGATATGGGTTATTTGGTGGTTGGTAGAAGATGCCATCATATTTGCATCTAGTAACACTATTTGGTGGCACTAATTAATAACCATGAATTATGTGAAACAGATGCCTGGAGTGATCAGGCGTTAGAGGTCTTTTAGTGCTCCATGGTATATGACCCTCAATCTGTACTTCCGTATGGTTTTATTTATTTATTTGTTAGTGTGGTAAGCTCATTGGTCATAAGTATCCCTTTTTAAGAGTAACCTGGGAGCACTATCTTGATAAGTGACTTGCTCAGATTCACAGCTGACAATTGGAAATTGAGGCAATTAAACCTAGGACTGAGTTTTTTCATTTAAGCATCAGATTTCAGATTTTCTTTTTAACATATCACAACTATATATCATAGAACTGTAAAGCAGTGTAAGGCTTACCACATTTCCAGCCATCCAGTCAGAATAATAATTACCTGAAAGGCTAATTAGAAATAATATAAAATATAATCTGACAGCATGCTGTGCATTGCAGTTGTGCTGAATTCCAAAGCTTTTATTACAGTTACAGATATAAGTGAGTGAAAGGTGAATTAAGGTATATGCGCATCATATAACACTGCCTTGTATTAGTTTGACTTGGGATGATGCCAATTTGCCAGGCTGAACTACATTACTTCCTCTTCTTGTGTGGAACAGTGACTACCACTGAAATAACCATGCAAATACGGTAACTCTGTTATGGAATTTTACTGACATGCCATTTAATTATTGTAAGCTTCAATGTATATTCATCAGAATATAAATGATACTTTACCCTTCATCTCATCTCTGAAAGGTTTCATGGCATTTTTTAACTTACTCAATCACTTTCACTGTAAATTTTAGGAAATGTTTTAGCATAATATAATATCATAATTAAGAAAAATGACTTGTTCAGTGTCATATCAAACTGGGGAAATTAATACTATAGTACTGTATTGCTTGTAATGAGTTTTTGTTTATTTTCATAGTCTAGGGTATAAAGTCATAATTAGTTATCAAGGCTGCTTCAGAGATAAGAAATTTACAAAACAATCCCCTGTCAGCCCAAGGCTGCCCCATCACTGTATCTATTTAACATGTTCTAGTAGCTTAAGTAATTTTAGTTCTTCAAAATGCATCACTTAATCACTTATTCACCAAATATACAACTTACTGTTCTCAATATACTGCCATCTTGCTTCAGAGTTAAATATAAGTAATAGTAACAGGTAACTCAAAACTGAACATCCAGACATCTAGAAGGAAAAACAAGAAAGGAAATAATTATTTACAGGTAGATGTCAAGGGAATTTTTTTTAACAAAACTAACTCACTGAAATACACAACATTGCAGAAAGTGCAAACAGGTTTCATATGTGCATTTAACATCCTTGAAAGAAATATAAAATGTTTATTTCCCTGATGGGAAATTACATAAAACAGCTGTCAGGCACTTCAATGCAAGAAGTGCAGTTTGGCATAAAAGTTATAATACTTAAAGTGGGTAGGATCAACTTGGAAGCTTACTGCATTTATCTAGGAGGCCCCTGGATTCTAGCAGGTTTTTAGTTTCATTTCATAACGAGACTAAGCAGTCCTTTACAAAGTGTATATCCATCTATTTCAATATGTGGCTGCAGAAAGATTTAAACCTTAATTGAGGAATGAATGAAATGCATAAAGTGAAGGACATAAGTGTATTACAAAAAGTCAGAATGTTTTCCACATAATCCTTATATCTGCACTGAAGCTGCCATACCAACAGGCTGAAATAATGGGAGATACTCTCTGACGCTGGCTTACATGCACACCCAGGAGCAGTATCAAGGCCTCGACAGGTCACATGTTACCCTTGTTATAGCACTATAGAGTAGCTGGAGGTATTCTGGCTTGCAATCATTTACTTCACTGGAAGGAGTAAGGTGTTAACACTGTTTAAGCAGCTGGTGGTATTCTAGCATACCTCATCTCAAGAGGAGGTTTAACATGTAATACATACTGATATCTGGATGTAAGCCAAAATCATGAAAATGAAAGACAAATGTTTCCTTGTTCCCAGACAGCAAAGGTCTCCCCCAAAGAATTATTTGTGTGCGCACGTCATTAATTTTGAAATAAAGGAAAACCTTTTATTTATTTATTTAACATTTGTTGACCTGGTTAGTCCAACTAGGCAGATGCCCATTTTCAGCAGAGAAGCAAGCAGAAAAGCTCCAAAGGATAATATTATACTACAGAAACAGTCTTTTTAGTGACATCTGTCATCCAGGGAAGCATATGAAAATTTCTGTCCTCAGCTGAACAAGAAATGCCTTAATGGCAATAATCACTATTTTATTTATTTTATATTTGTTTACTGAGAAAGTCCGACTGGACAAAATGCCCATTTTCAGAGGAGGCCCAGGGAGAAAAGCTCCACATTTATAAATAACCGTATGATGCATATACAATGTACAGATACAAATATTGATTCAATATCAGATACAAGTACAAAATGAAAATATATGCTATACTTTTCTCTGATAACAATCATACAGTCCAGATAGGACACAAAGAATAGCAGTACTGTGATTGCAGGTAGAAAACAAGCAAGTTAAGTGTATATATACTTAGTAGGGATATAATATTCAAATACAAAAATAACAGGTTGTGTTCCCTTAGCTGCCTTAAGGCACCTGCTTCCTAACCAGAGTTTGTGCAAGAACAGGTCCATGATTCTGATAAAATTACTATTGTAATTTTAACAGCTAGGATTCAGCCAAGGTCTGATAGTAATATAACAATAAGCAGTCTGCAGAAGGTGATCTGTATTCTATCTAGTTTGTCCAAATGTTGCACCTAGAGTGTGTCATTTGCCTTTCTCCTTCAGTAATAGCTTTCCAGGCGTCCCAAGCTGATATAAAAGTTTTAACTCTCTTTGCTTCCATTACTCATGCCTTTAGCTGGTTCCACTTAACAAATGCAGTATCTTAAAAGAAAAAAAAAACTTTCTCATATCTCATTTAAACCGTGTCCCCTTCATCTGCCAGTTATGCGTCATATTCCTTACGTCAGCTTTTTTTTAAATTTAATCCCTTCACACTTTCACTTTAGTTCCTTATATAATGTCATTACTGCTTCTCTTCTGCTCTTCTCATATGGAATAAGGGAAGCTCTCTCAGCTTCTACTTGTACATTATGCCCTCAGTCCTGTTCACTATCCTAGTTATCTGTATGTGTACCTTCTGCAGTAGAGGCACCCCTTTCTGTATAAGGCCTTCATAACTGTGCCCACTACTCCAAGTGTGGCCTTATGTGGGCCCAACACATGTGCATTACTATCTTTTTGTCTCTGGATTCCACTTTCCTAGATATTGTCCGTAGCATTTGATTTCCCTTGGCTGCTACTGTTTCATTGCGCCTGGTGGTTTAAGCTTTTTGTAGTATTAATGGCTGTTTCCTTTTCTTATTAAAGGCTTTTCATCCTGACTCCTCCATTTATACATTTTCCCCAGGGATATTCATTCATTAATTTGGCACTATCCACTGGTACATCAGAAGTGAAGCTTGCATTCCTTCTCCTAATATCCTCCTAGCACTTGCTTCTTCATTTTTTACCACCCACACTAACCTTGATATGATCTGCAAACAAATTGGTCCAGTTTACCATGTCCCATCTGATATTTGAGACAAACACAATGAACAGGGATGGAAGTGGCACTAATCTCTGTGGAACACTGCTTGTTACTCTCTAACCCTCCAGTAGTAGCTCGCTACTGAGATGTTTTACCCTTTCTTTGCCTTTCATCTTTGTAATAAGCTTCTGGTGTGGTAGTGACCCAAAATGTGACTGAAATTTAGGTAGATTGCATCTAGAGCTATATGAAGTGAGAGCAAGAGGGGGTGGTTCCCCCAGTCACCAGCTTGTAGGAGTTGTTGCCCAGTGTATGTAACTTAAGAAACAAAAATGAACCATTTGACAGCTTGTAAACTGTCAAACTAATGCTTTCTTTCAAACATGGCAACAATTTATGAGGTTGCTACATAATGAATGCATTTTTTCTAAACTTTAAAACAGAATGTTTAAAATACATCTCATTCTCCCTGTTGCTATTCCCCATGCCTCATACCCTCCGCTGTATCTCCTATAACTTATATGGTCATGTCTCCGCAATAACAAATACCTGTCATATGACTAAGGCACATGCCTGATTCAGCCTATCATGCATGTGGAACTTACAGAATTGCCTATCTTCTTTGTTAACATAGTCCTTCTATCACACAGAGTTTAATTTATCTTACATACTTCCATCTCCCAGTGTTTTTTTTTATCTGTCTTAACTACTGCTGAAGTTCTCCAGCAGCTTAAAGAGATGGCATCCTTTGGCAAGCTGTTTTACTCAGCTAAGTAGTCTATTTGGTAAAGATACTTTTTCCATAATCAAATTACCAAATGAAAACAATTCTTCCCAGAAATTCCTGATCCCTGGTTAAGAACAGAGATTTTTACAATTCATCCTTTTGACAGCCTTTTAAGTATTTGAAATATCAAAAAAAAATATGAAAAACACATATTAATGCATATGGTATATCACTACAAATAAAGCTGTAAAATTAAGTCATGTACAGTATGTTGTCTTATGGTCTAGAAGCATTGTTGCATAACATATCATAGACTGACAAAACAAATGCAAAACAGAAACAATTATACCAGAGAAAATATGATTATATAAGAGAGCTTGGTAAACTTTTGTATAAGATAAGCACTACAGATAACAATTTAACATATTAAGCAATGTTTACAAAAGTTACCCATCCCTCCCTACAAAGCCTTTTAGTACCATACTGATCATTTCTTTTTACTTGTTGGAGTCTAGCCGGCATTTTCAACCGTAATAGCAGAAATAATCCTATATGGGCTTCATTTTTGGCATACATAAATATCCCATCTCCTGGCATTAATGAAGCCAGAAAGTCATAATCTGTCTATTTATAAATGAGTTTCACCTATTTCTGCCGCATCATGCTTTATGGGTTAGCCACAGCTTTTCTTTCTTACAGTTTTGATTGTCAAAGTCTACTGCTGTCCTAGCACTTATCAATGAATGCATTAACATCAATAATTTATCTTTTGATAAAATAAACAATACATAATGTACCTAAACTGATATAAATATATGTTGTGGTAGCGGGACATGTATATGCAATTTAGTCCTAGGTATAACACAAATCCTATAGTTTAATAATCTGTTTCATCTTTGTTACAATAAATTTCTAATTCCATGTAACCTAGCTGATACTTTTGCTGCATCTTTCTAAAAACAGTCATCAAAAAGAAGTCACATGCATTTTAAATCACAGCAATATATTACTTAACTTGCAATCATCCTCAATACATTCATTAAAAAAAAGAACTCAGAATGATGTGGTTTATATATATATATATATATATATATATATATATATATATATATATATATATATATATATATAGTTTCAGCATAAATAGTTAATATAATTGTTAAACTGTTATATGTGCCTCCCTTACCTTTAGAGTTCTGTGTCTCTTGTGTTCTGTTGGTATTTTCCAAACTAGACATGATATATATTCATGAAATATTGTTAGTTATGCAACTTAAGGGACTCAAAAGGGGATTGCCAGAGTTCTTGTTTGTTTTGTTATCTTTATGTAGCTTCATCAACTTGTGAATATTAACATTATTAGAGAATTTATATTGAGCATTTGATGAAAGAGATAATTAAATGCCTTAGAGTGAATGTCTTAGCAAGCTGACCCCAGTTCCATTATGAAGTACCCTTTATGGAGCTATTCCTATATTCTCAGGAAGGATTCACAGCTATTGATTGATTGATTGTAACTGAACTGCCTCTTTTTAGATAATTTTCAGCCAAGAAGCAGCCCATAAGGGCAAAGATAAGTGCTATGCATACGAATAGTTTAGTTTATTCAATAAAGTAGTATGTTTTGAATAGTGTGTGGAAACAGGAATATAAACAGGAAACCTATGCAGGCATGGAGAGAACATACACAAAGTGCCTGCCAGTAAGGATTGAACCACAGACCCTAGAGCTATGAAGCAGAACTCTGCTGCTATAACATTACTACAATTCATCGCACAGATTTCACAATTCTCCTACTTAATTTTGCTTTGCAAATTTGCCTTATCAAACAGTTAGGTAAGTAAAGAGTACTGATTAATAACCCATAATCAGATTGAATTTAATATGTAAAATTGACGACAAGGTTTTGTACTGTATACCTCTCCATTGAGTCAAGGACATGTCAGCTGTGGTCACATTGTTTTTTGTGAATTGATGGTGGATCCAGCAGCAGATCAGTAACAGTTCCTATTAATTTAAGGAGAGCAAGGCTGCATTTATATACTCATGATCATAAGTACATGATAACACTGTTTTAGCAGATGTGTGATTATGCTCAGAAATCGTGTGTTCTTATTTATTGACAGCAGTACTTATTTCTGCTTAATGTTCTTCAATTCATACTTCACGTCTTGTCATTAAGTACTAATAGAAGTATGGAACTACAAGAAGTAAACTGCATGCAAGGAAGTGATTTTGCCACACGGTGGCACCATACACAGGCTCAAAAACTCTGAAATGCCCTAGAGCCCCTCTAAGAATCTAAGCATATGAACAAAGATAAATACTAATGCACTTTTCTTACTGTGTGTGCCTAGCATAACTGCTTGTTACCTTTTGTACAGAAAATGGGCCTAAGTAAGGGTACATGGAGGACAGGGCTAGAAAGTACCTGAAGACTGTAAGAAAGTTAAAACAAACTGAAGGTGGTGGTCAAATATTCTTTACAGCTGTAAGTTACATTTCCTACATTCCATTTCTGGTTGGTGATGCATTCTTACATGGGGGGGGGGGGGGGGTATGGGTCCTCTACTTTTCACAACGGATTATATTTTTAGTGGGCAATGGATTGCAAAGGAAATCGGAAAGGTTACCTCTTGCCCATGAGTCCTGGGATGAAATGCAACATATCACACAACGTCAATAGACAGTTAACTATGGATACTCTATAAATTAGACAAATCATTGTCACAGCATGGTGACTCCTACTGTATGCAATAGTCAGATCATTGTCATGACACGGAAACTCCTACCCCTCAGAATTGCCCTGACTTTGAACAGATAAACATGTACGTTATTAATTTTGCAATATAACTACATCAACGTAAGGGTTATGGTAGGAGTGATGAACTGGGTAAACTAGTCTCTAGTAGCAAAGCCTTGTTGGAATGTAACAAAAAAACAAAATCATTCTGGGTTGGAAAACATTCAGAGGACAGCCGCTTAGTGGGGTATCACTTACTGTACATGAGCATGACAGCTGCACATTTTCTTAACTAAGCAAATGATTCAAGATCATAAATCAATCTGCTTGCAAGGAAGGCACAACATTATCAAAAATGATTTATTTCAGTTTGATAACCTGGTAATTGGACTGTTTGACAAACCCTTTTCAGCTATAACCTGGGCACCATGGTGCAAGACATAAACAGAAAATTATACATAGACTACAGAACACACAGAAGTTGTACATAGTATAGTAACAAAGGAGAGGAAAAACATTTGCATGTTTTTACAATTATACATGCAACTGATATTATTACTTACAGTATGTGCAATTAAAACTGGCATTCACACATATAATGTGAGTGTGCGTGTGTGTGTGTGTGTGTGTGTGTGTGTGTGTGTGTGTGTGTGTGTGTGTGTGTGTATACACTCGCGCGTGCATGCATATGTATGTGTGTGTGTGTGCGTGTGTGTGCGTGTGTGTGTGTGTGTGTGTATGCATGTATATGTGTGTGTGTGTGTGTATATATATATATATATATATATATATATATATATATATATATATATATATATATATATATATACACAGAAGGTATATGCATGTACATTATATAACAGCCTATTAATATAACATGAATTAAGTCAATCTTCAGCAAAATCTGTAGCCTTTTACCACATGAAAACAAGCCTAGAGATGGTATTTGGATGAGAAATATCTGAGGATAGATCTGGGATGATAGTGAAAGCTAACCATAAAGAAAAACATGTCACACAGCTCTTTTTTACACTGCTATTCCCTAAAGTGTTCGGCTGACATCATACAGCTCAGCCCACTGAGTATGCCAGGCATAGGCAGCTATCGCAATGCTTTTTTCAAGGCTAAATTGACATACCCATGCAACTCATTACTACGTTTCCCATTGTCTAATGCTGCTTTCTGACTCTATTATGTGTGTACTATAATTATTTGTTTGCGCTTTGTTGAATTGTCCATAAATTCCAGTTTCCATGTTCTGACATACAGTAACCATCAAATCTAAAGGAATTCACTAAACTAAATTATGCTTCCTTTTCACCATCTTTCCTAGCAATGATATGAGTTAAGACATAGCCATTAAAATGTACATGTATTTCCCTTGAATTACTCAGAATGCTCATATTTTGCCCTTCAAGACAGACATTTGTTGATTAGAGGGAAGTAGGTGTACCACAACAGAGCAGGTAATACACTGGGAATTTCACAAATTAATACTGACTGATTGGCAGTTCATTACATAATACCTAGCACAACAAAACATGGTAGTCGACTACTTAAAACAGCAGTATAAATACATCCAATGATAAGGGTGATAACTTGTAAGCCAGTGTAAAGCATCCACCAACAATCAGAGCACTAAGCCAATTATTCTCTTTATGCTTGTGGATTTTCTATACAAACAAAAAAAAATTCCTTTTTTTCTCTCATTTTCTTTGTTAGGCATGCTGCTTAGCACATATATAACAACAGTGGTAAGTGATTCCATTAAAAAGAAAGTAAGAATCACCTGCCTAAATATTATTTGACTCTTAACATGATTGAGTTCAGTGAATGGACCCTTAAGTTATACAAATCATACAGTTGTTTAGTATTAAAACTATACTCTGTATGCCTGCCTCTGTATTTTGTCACTGCCAAATGGCTTGTATCATGCCTGAAAAGTGACATTGGACTAGGACACTTATCTGGTTGCAAAATGCAGTAAACGAATAAACAATTTTTAATTTCATACATTTAGTTAACAGGGTAAATTCACTGGACAAAGATGTCATATTCAGGGGTAATCTTAAAACACTGGTCAACTGATTTGCTCAGAGTCACACAGTAGGCAAATGGAGGCTGAAGGAAGCAAACCCTGTACCCCTGATTGCAGAAAACAGCTTATTAAAAGCTCAAAAGTTTAATCCCCTACACTAAGTGTCAGACCAATAAACAGATGCCAACAAACCTCAGCAAATACCTCTAAAACTACTGAAATCTTACATTTGGGTGATTAATATTGCTAGATACAAAAGTTGCTTTCAGTATTTAAACAAGTGGTTAATATGACAGTATGCCTCAAGAGTGTAAAGCAGCCACCCTAAATAAAGCAATGTCTAACAGCTGGATTTGTGGCACACAGGCAAAAAGTCTTGAGTTTTACTCTGATGACTGGATATTGGAGGACTTGGTTAGAGAAGTTGGCAGTGAATAGTTAATGCCAGCTTGTCTATTCTGGAGTGAGGGGGTAGTCCACTTTACTGCAGTGTCATTACCTACTGGAAAAGAGATATATGGCACAAACTACATACATATCTTTTCTTTTGCCAAGCCATGTTCACATGGTAGCCTTGATTATGAATGTGTGGAAGCATGTAAGCACAGCAGAGAAGCAGCAGCAGGCCTTCATTCAGCTGAGTCGTGCATTTCAGGCACACTGGGTTTATTTTGGCTAGAAAACAGAAATTCCCTGATTTTTGCCAATATCAAAGCTGCACCTATAACTGGCTCTCACTATATAAAGAAGAATGAATGTATCAGATTAATGGTGTGAGGACTAGTGTGACAAAAGGAGGTACTGCCAGCACAGCTAGCTGGAATCTTGTAAATAATTATATGTCATTTGTGAATATCAAACTAATTTATATATGATGCTTATGTTACAAATGTATTAGAACTGTATGTCTTGTGTATATCAAACTGCTCTGTACAGATGTTTGTGTTAAAAAGGTATTTGTCAAATGCTTTGCTTAAAATGTATCCACAGTGTGCCCTACTGGAAGAGAACAGAAATGTGCATACACTATTGTAACTGTTTAAATGTGTGTGTTAACAGAGGAAACCAGAAAGTTAACCTCAGTCCAGCAATCTTTAGAAAGATATTTGAAATTAAATTACTTTATAGGCTATCTGTCCAGTTTCAATGCAGCTACAGACACAACGTCTGCACTAGGAAGCTTTCTGTATTGTCTCTGGGGAGAACTAATTGCTACTTTGGAAGCATGAAGGAATACAGTTGGTTTATGACTTCCAGCATCAGCCAAAGATCTGAACAAAAGCCCTTGTATGAGTATTTTTACAGGTAGATGCTAAATACTGCCAGCTTCAGCAATGGGGGTTTTCATGAGAACTAGAAGTCAGATGACCAAAAATGATGTCATTCTGCAAGCTATCTCAGCAGTAATATTTTAGATATTATTTTAAGAAGTCTCTTAGTGAGACAGGGCATTCTGCATTCTGTCTTGGACCTGATATCATTAAGAACCACTCACCACATCATCTGCCTTGCTCTAATAGTAAGTTACTAGGGAATAGTATAATTCTCTTAGTTATATTCAGTCAGGAATGTAGTAAAACTTAGTTTAGATGTTTGTCTTTATTTTTGTGAGCCTGTACTGCAACGTTATTTTAAATAGTTCCTGTGGTTTTGAACTCTGGTGTCACTGTGAATATATATTTAGTATTGTCTTGCTCTTTTATTATTTATTATTAAATATATTTAAACCTTTCATTTTGACTGCTCTGTGTAGAGATATTTAAGTTTTGAGAGTACTTGCATATTTATTTGGTGACTCTGTATGGGCGCGTGTGTGTGTGTGTGTGTGTGTGTGTGTGTGTGTGTGTGTGTGTGCAAATCAAACCTCAAAGAGTGTGTGTGTGTCAGCTACTTGGGCAAGGACACGAAGCACTGGTTGGACAGTGAGGGTGCCGGAGGTCCTGTCTTGGTCACTCAGCTAAGATCTCAACTCTATAGCTGTGCCAGTAGGGAGTCTTGTTAGGGATCTGGAGGAACGGTGAGAAACCAGCCCCGGACTGACTGTGGTCTCTGTGTGCTCTAAAGGAATTTGCACTTGATGCAAAGAGCTGCATGTGGAAATATTGTGTGTGTACCTGTTATCCTCTCAGTGAATATTCCCCACTGTTGCTAGTGGTGAGGATTGAGGATCCTTGATTACTGGTTGGCAGTGGTGGGTCGTCACATATTTTACCCAGCATAAAGAAGCCAAATATCACAAATGTAAACACACAAATGACATTAAATAGATATGAGTGTGCTAGAAATAGATTCATAGGTAAGTACTATGCTAATGGCTGTTTTGTGCCATTTTAAGCTGAACCATTTTTCATTTTTGTGTTTTAATTAACCTATCCCATTTGGTTAGAGACTGGCCTTACCCTTCCTATGGTCAATAATTACATATTGTCCCTAATGAGAATTACTAGAACCATACCATAGATAATTTGAGGGGAATCATTCATGGAAAAAATCATTTAGGAGCTACCTCGATCCATAAGTAGTACAGGGGAAGTCCTGGGGTAAATTTTCTGTTGCCCATCCATAGATCCAAGCTGAGCTTGAATATGAACAGAGATGAACTTTGTTTTATGTTAATGAGGAATCAGTTTCAGAACAGAGATATCCTCTGTGGGCTATATCTGCCCTCCAAACCATTCTGTTGATGTTGCAGAAGGGGTTTGGATCCCTGGACTAAGTATTTCGATGCCAGTTGATTTTCTGATGTGCAGTAAATCCATCAGTATTAGGTTAGAGTATGCCTTGTATACCTTTTATGCCAGACACGTCACTACTTAGTAGTCTGTAGGATACCAAGTATAGTGGCAGGACTTTGAGACGATCTCTATAAGACTTGTTGTTTAGGCCTTGTACCCTTTTAGTAAGGTATGTCTGTGGGCATTCTGATTGTTGCATTCGTCTAGTAGATCCATGCCAAAGAGGGCATTATACACAATGATTAGCCTAAGAGAGCTACTTAAAGGGTATAATGAAATCCCTAGATATAGAACAATCCCCTTTATTTATAAACTGTGTGATACAGAAGGACTTTCTTATAAGAATGGACACATATTAGTCAAAAGTTAAATCACCGTCCACACAAGTTCTCATTCCAAACAACTGAGTTAACTCTTAGGTGTGCATTGTCAATGTGGTAGATCCTTGGCTCCTTATTGAAATCTTGGCACTTGAAATGCTGAGTGCCAGCAAACCAAAAAAAAGACTGAAATCCCAGGAAAAGAGCGAATCTCAAAGATTGCTCTTCTACTTTAAACTTATTTTTTGCAGGGGGCATGTCCCCCGGCACCCTCACACTCCTCTGAACTTATACATACCATCTCTGAGATCACTATAACTTGGAGGAAATGGAATGTCCCAAGAAATGTCCATCTCAGATTTAATATGTGTAAGTATGTTTTTTGGCCATTCAGTCTTCATGTTTCTGTACTTGCTCCAGCGAGTCCCAACATTTCAAATATTTCCCAGTTCCCAGGATAGATGACTTCTAAAAGGATACAGTAAAGACTTTTTTGGCATGTAGTTTCAGTCCATAATTTTGGCACCCGGTATTGATTTGGTTCTAGGCCTTCCTGCAGAATGGCTAAGTCATTGGGGATTCAGTGACAACTCCAAGCTTGTAGTCATCTGGAAACTTAGTCAGCCAGAGCCCTTTGTCATTATTTTTACTTGAGAAAAAGTAGATACCAAACAGGAGAGGTCCCAGAGGAGAACCCTGGGGGACTCCATTGATGACTAGTCTCCTTGTGGAGGTAACTTCCAGATTTTTATTTTCTGCATCTTATGTGTGATACAGTTGGCAATCCAGTGGGTGACACAGGCATTTATTCTCAGTTTATTTAAATGAGGGTAACTGTTAGCTATATCTAATATTTTACTTCCTATTCAGTTAAAGGCTCTCTTCAATAATTTACTGATTGCCTGCTTTATCCAGTTCAGGGTCAAAGAGGCACCTGGCACTCAGTGGGCAGAGTGCAACTAATCCTGAGCTGAATATCAGTCTAGCGTGTGTATATGCACAGACACACAGACACACAGACACACACACACACACACACACACACACACACACACACACACACACACACACACACACACACACACACACACACAAACACTTAAACTGCTTGAAGTATGGTGGATAACCAGTTCTCCTACAGCATGTCTTTGTGATGTGGAAGAAAGAAAACTAGATTACCAGGGAAAACCCATATGGCACAAGGACGATGTACAGAGCTGACACAGAAAGTACCCTATCTGAAAATCAGACTAAAGAACAATGACCTGTGAAGCAGTGTTGCTAACAACTACTACACCCCATTTAAAGTTTTCTGATGTTATAAACCTAGTCAATGTGCTCCATTTTGTATTTTATGTTTATTATCTATACTGCAGAAATACAAGAAAAGATTTACTACTTCTGGATGGAAGGGCAACAGTCTAGAAGTTGCTGGAAAATTCTTGAAATCCTAGCTATATCTCCTTGCATCGCTTTTTCTTTTGTGTATAAAATCATCTCATCTTGAAACTACAAACACAGACATTTCTCAGTATTTTGTTTATAACATAAAAATTACTTTACTTTATGTTTTTTATTAGAAATATAAAACAACTTAAGTTATAAATGCTAACATATAATAAACATTTCCAGTCATTTATCATAGTAATAAGCACATTTTTTATAACTGTCTACTTTTAGACTTATGTCTTTGATTCTTTCTGTATATCAAAAGCTGCTTCTTTGGAGCATTGGATTATTTAGACATAGCGTTTATGGCACGTGTCATATTTCTCTAACATTAATTACATTTTGATTTTCTGTAGTCACTCCATTTTTACTACTAAAAATAAGACCAGTGCAAAGTTCCAGCTATGATCTCTAGCACATTTGTTGGTGAACTAAAATGGTTAAAAAAGAGGGCTTAATCTGTAATCTTCATGAATAACAGCTGAAACACATTGGCCTGATCGTTTAGGCTACAAAGCAGCTCAGTACAGCCACCCTCAAAGAACTGTCACCCTCTAGATGTTGCATTGCATTGCATTTAGGGAAAAAGGGGGTGACCATTATGGAGCTGCTAGCAAATAGTCTGACATGTATAAATAGTTTTAGATATGTCATAAAAGGAAATAAACTATTATGGTAACTGTATTTGCCTAGGGCAGCTACAGCAACATAATGAGTCTGTTTGCTGTGAAACAACTGCAAAAAATCCACTGTTATACCAGCTCTGCTGGCATAAAGTATAAGCCATATAACTGGTTAGCTGCAGTTTAGTATTGCAGAAGTAATTTCCTTGATCATGTTTTTTCCCATAGAGAGTCACTGAGCATGAGCAGGTTATACCTAGTACAACCTGCTTATGTTTGGAGTCCCTGGGTTTACAAATCTTGTTCCAATATATTAATTATGAGCATCAACAGCTGTCATTTCAGGTAAGTGTAATGTTTTGTCCCCAGCACTTTGTCTTCCAGCACTATGTTGTGCTGTCTCTAGCTGATAACCTTTACTTTTTTAACTATAAATGATCTGATGATTTTTTTGCTTATATTTCAAATATTGTGGCCAGTTATTTATCAATGAATATATATACCTGAATTATCTTTATTCCCTCATTTTGTGGGATTTGCCTCCATTTTTGTGCTTGCTATTAATGTGGTCAGGTAGATTAGTTTATCTTAGTCAGTCTAGTACAATGAAATATTGAAATGCTTGTTTTTAAGATCA
The DNA here is from genome assembly GCF_019279795.1 of Protopterus annectens. Classification (NCBI taxonomy): domain Eukaryota; kingdom Metazoa; phylum Chordata; order Ceratodontiformes; family Protopteridae; genus Protopterus; species Protopterus annectens. The sequence continues at coordinate 1,567,350,706 of NC_056733.1, read as the reverse complement.
TGTACAGATACGAAGTTTCTTAAGCATTCAGATAAGAACAAAATACATAGTCAACCCTGCCCTTACTAATGTATATATAATTATACCCAATTAAAATGTAAAATATAAATGATGGGCTCACTCTTATGAAGGCCATCTGTAGCCGCTTTCTATTTAGAACCAGATCTAGAAGTCCAGTTGCAAGATATCACTGACTGTGTTAAAAATTCCAAGTCTGGCTCCAATATAAAACAGCATATGGTTAGACTTGCAAATCATGTAAAGTAATTACAAATATACATTATGGGGTACGTTAGACATGGAAATTCTTTTACTATTGTCTACAGAAATATGGAATTTTAGATTAACACTAGTTGTAAAATCCACAGGTAGTTTTTACATAGTTTCTGGTCTCAACCAAGACATGTAATGCAGACATGACTCAACTTCTTTACCCCTTCTAATCACTGTGTTAGTCAATAGCATGGACAACTGTGGCAGGTCTGGATTTCTGCAATTTGATTCTAGTTTAGCACTGTTTATCTTACCTTGTAAACACAAAATGCAAATGCAGCTCCAAAAGGACTTTTTCTTTCATGAAGAGTAGGTCAGAAGAAATGTCCTTACAACAAAGCCAGGCTACTTTTATAATGCTAATATACAACAATGAACTATTCCCATGGCAACAAGCAACCACACAGCTAGTTTTATAATGCCAATTTATTCCCATGAATGAATCTCAGGGCTACAAGCAACCAAATACTTTGAGTTCCACCTTAGCCAAACACTAGTTATTCCCACCACATTGAACTAATTACTACCAAGACTAATGGTTATCCAATAAGTCATTGCCACCTCATCGGTTAGGTGTTTTTAAAACAAGGATCTTACGTTGTTGTGAGTTTCAGTGTAGTTTATTTTACTGTATGAGCTGGCTCTGCATTTTCTGGGCTTTATTCTCTTTTTCTCCACTATGGTGCAACCAGTTCTATATTACAAGATCGAAGCTTTACTTAATCGAATAAGTAAAGCTTGAACTTGTAATATCGAAACTGTAAATTGTCGAACAGCCGATTTTACCCAGGGAAACACTTCCCCTGGCTGTTCTGTGGAGTATGCCCATTTCTCCAATTTGGAGCGATCTCGGAGTTGGTATATTTAGGTAGGGGGGTGTGGGGGGGCATTGACCCCCACATTGTGGGTGTGTGGTGGATGAAGCCCCCCACTTGATTTCGGATGTAAAGTTTTTTTTTTTTTATTCTGGCAAGGGAAGAGTTTCCCTTGGTTGAATCAGCCGTTCAACAATTTTAGCTGTCGATATTATAAGATCGAGCTTTAGTTATTTGATTAACTAAAGCTTCAATGTTGTAATATAGACGCGGTGCAACCATGGAATTGGTATATATATATATATATATATATATATATATATATATATATATATATATATATATATATATATATATATATATATATATATATCTTTGGGGGGTTTGGGGACTTGCCCCAAAGTTATATATACCAACTCCATGGTCACACCATAGTGGAGAAAAGGGGAAGTCTTAGGGGTGTATTTTTATCAGGGGGATTCAGGTGTACTTGCCCCTTGCAAAAAAAAGTTTGTATTTTTTTATTATTTTTTGACAGTATTTTTGAAATTACATTTTCAGTAAATGGTGAGCCAAAGAAGGTAGCTTCAATGGTTTATAAGTAAATCAAGACTAAGAATAAAATATTTTATAATAGCTGAATAATTTTCCTAAAGATGGGTGAAGACTAGTGTATGATATTGGCCTGGTTTTCATTTTTATGGCTGTTCCTGGTGGAGTATGCATCAGGGTCCCACAGCAATTATCATAGGAAAAGCTCATATTGTCAGTAAGGTTGTTAGACTTGATGGAATGCAAGGATAGGATTATCACTGCCAACTACTTAGAATACTGGGGTGACAGTCTGACCACATGTACAAAATGCGGAAAAGGGATTGATGGTGATGCTGACCTGCAACTGGATCTAGCCTGCAAACTTCTAAGTTTATGTAACCATGCAGACACTTCAAGATTCCAGCCAGGATGTTTGTGTCATCTGACATTTTTTATAAGGTTCTTATGACCTTTCACAATGGAAAGTGAAGCAGGTCATTTAGAACAGCCATTTGTAGCATATGGAAGAGTTTTCCCTTCATACATAATCCACAAAACAGTGCTCCATTTTAAAACTTCTCTGAAAAAAAAAATCACCTCTGATTAAAAGTGTCTCATATTAGAGCCTAACACCAAGGCTTCCCCAAACAAGCACTGTATCCTAACTTTTACCTGCAAAAATAAATGGATACAGTTACATATACAGGGCATATGACACTATAGGGACCATATAAGCTCAGCTTTATCTGAGCCGTACTAGTAGTAACAGTGAAGGTTTGCAAATATTTTCCATTACATATTTTCAGAGCTGTATTAATTTGCACTAGCCTTGTCTAATGTAAAACCTGCAGCAGAAGCCTTCCACATTGCACTTCAGGTACTGTTAAAGTATACATGTATTTCTCCATGAAATATTATTGGCTTTATGCATACTTATCTGCAATAAAATGTCATTGGTTTCTGATGCCCAGCTGGACTAACCAAGTTAAAAAATGTAATAAATAAATGTAAAATGGCAAGCAGTAACTTAAATTACTAGATACTGTGCACTGCATGTTCAAATCCTGATACACATACGTTAGCTGTAATTTTCCTTCTTCAGCACACAAGGATTATATTTTCTGCGATATGCTTTATATATTGACACTCTATAACAATATTCTTAATATTATATGGTAAAAAGATGCATGCGTTAGATTATGCATCTGGCATTGTTTCCGGAGAGGGACTATAAAATGCAAATTATATCTGCATTTCCAGAAGAGTTAAAGTCGTTTACTGTCACAATAAAAAGAAACATCATCCTACCAAAATGCATAGAAACTGATAAACATATTGAAACAAAATAATCTAAAATAGAAGTATATAGTTCTGCATATATTTCTGAAAGCTAATGTATTATCTAAAATATCCGATTTGAACTATCTGCCAATTCGCTTAGATGATTAAGGAGACGTTAACGAACGGTTTCCTGTGATTCACTAGTGCAAGGTTCGATTCGCTCATCTTCCATTAACTGACTATGTGACTGTGGCTAAGTCTGTACAAATTCCACACAAATTAGTGCTCTACCCCGGAAACAAATACAGATCAATAAATTGTAAATCGAAACGATCAAGGACTATTTCCCCTAAGTATTAGGTGGTACTCTACACTGACATCTTTCAATAAGAAAATCTGTGCTTTTCTATGATTTACAAAAGTTGGTGCGCTGCATTTATTATGCGCTTGCCACCTCTCACTGGACACATTCAATCCACCTACAGCACTCCGGCAGTGGAAGACAGTTGTTTTATTTTTAACCCGGAGACGCTCAGCTTTCTGTACACCTTCTGCACTCTGATAAATAAATTAGAAGGACTTACCATGCACTCCTGGGATGCTGCTGTTTAGTAGTAGATAGTACACTCCTTCTTCGATGCTCCAGTGTCTGAAACTGTACAAGAACTCCTTCATTTTATACCTGTTGTACGTGAAACAGTTTCACAAACTTTTTCTCTTTAACCTCACTGTGGCTACACTGTAAAATGTGATGCCTTCAGGACAGTTCCCTTTTGTGAACTGGGTAATAGGCGAAAAAAATCCTATGATGCTCAGGGTACTTTTTTTCCAGAGGGAAAGTGAGCTCATTCAGCACCATATTCAGTTTGCTTCCCTGTTCGTATTTTCCAATTGCAGTTAATAAAAAGTGACCCAGTTTGTGAGATGGTATCAGGTTTAGAGACTTACCCACATAATCAGATGAAAAATAATGAAGAAACTTTATTTATATTACCACCTTAGTTCTGATTTTGGCAATTTTTAATGTGTGTAGAGAGTATGTATGTGTATATATATATATATATATATATATATATATATATATATATACACACACACACATATATATATATATAGAGAGAGAGAATTACACACACACACGTAATATATATATATATATATATATATATATATATTCATACATACATAATTTATATAATTTTGTGTGTGCGTTAGAAAATATTGCAGCAACTATTACAGTATGCCTTGATATTATTCTAAAACAGTATCAACATTTTCAGTTTTACAACTAAGAATCTTTACTGAGAATCTTTATTTTGGTGTGCAGTAAAGATATTTGTATTAGATGAGCGTATGGCTTAACCCCACAGAATATCACATTTCTGAAAGAATGCCACACTTTGAGCATATACTTTATAAGTGGGTCTGGATATTGGATCAGAGACTGTCGCACCAGTCTTGTTTGCTGTAATCTTAATGGGACCCTCCTTAGAATCACACACACATGTCCACCTATATTCACTGCTGCTGGCGCTGGGATATGATTTTGTATATTAAATGTCTGTCCTTGAACTTGGGCTCTTGTGACGTTGTCACTGACACAAGTTGCGCCAGTTTTTCAAGATTTAAGATTTAGGAGAGTCTATAATGGGTACTTACGTATTATCTCAACCACATTTCCGCACTGCCATAATTCATTATGTGTGTGCGGAAACAGGTCTCCTAACCTAAAAAGGGGTCTGTAAAGAAGTAACCCTTACTCTGTCACAGTGGGTATGACCCAGGAAGAGGAGTAAGGGTAAAACTTTATACTTGGGGGTGACGCTCCTCATTGCTCTTGTAACTCCACAATAGCTGAATTTCTCAATAAGGTGTTATCAAAAGAAAACCCTGTCACATAATACACCCTGTTACCATATGAAACGTTCAATCTACCAAGGACAAATTTCATAATACTTCAGTAGAAATGACCGCATTAAACAATGTAAACTGTTATTCAAAGTATTTTGGACGGCTCGGTTAAAATATAATGGACTGCTGTACAGCAGTGGTTCAGAAGTTGTAAGGCAACGGGGTTGATAACTGGGGTGAGCTATGATCAGAAGTGTACGTAGCATTTTTAATAAATTAAACTGCTTCTTTTTCCACACAATGGTGTAGCTACTTCGATAATTCGTAACTCCCGACATTCTTGACACCGGTTTTATGCAGTCGTTATGTATAAAGGAAGGTAAAGGACTAGTTAGATGCCAATGAGGAATTTGCTTTAGGATTTTTTTAATTCATTTGTAGGGTTACCACCTGTCCCACTTTGCGAGGGACAGTCCCTCTTTGGGCAGTTGTGCCCTGCAAAAAAACTGAACAAATGGCAAATGTCCTGATATCTTAGGACAAAAATATTTCCTATATTTTCTTTAATAGTTGCATAAAACAGTTATTTTGTATCTGAAACACCAAAATATTATAATAAACAGAATAAGCAACTCAAATGATACAAGAATAAGTTTGTATTCTGGCAAAAGGTGAATTTCTGTCCTTTGTACTGGCCGTGGGTATGTTTTGCCCTGCAAAATCTGACGTTCCTACCAAAAATGTCCCACTTTGGGCATTTGAAAAGGTGGCAACCCTATTCATTTGTCAACTGGGTAAACCCACCACGAACAAATCTCTTCTTAAAGGTGACCCTGGAACACTAATCGTAAGTCAGACTTCTAACTGTATATATTTTAGTGGTAGGTACCTATTTTCAGGTTTGATCAACCTGTTCACATGCTGCACCGTTTTGGAGATTCTAATTTCAGATTTGATTTACCCTGTCACATGATTTTGTACCCCCACATATACACAATTCTTAACCTGCTTATGCTACAAAACCAACATACTAGCGGCACCAGTAATTTAAAGAAATAAGTTAATATTCCTTTTTTCAGAAACAAAAATAAATGACTTTGTAAGATAGAATTTCTACGATACCCATCGCTATAGCCTGCATAGCTCTCAACCTTCCATCTCCAAAATGAGGAACACTAGCCCTCATAACGTGGGAACAAATGGGCAAAATGTGGAGCATGTACTAATAGTTTACTAACAAACTTCAACTAGGAAAGTCATAAGATGGTCAAAAATGCTGGTTGTACTTACAAAAATATCTTTTTTTGTTTCTATTTATCATGGAAATCAGCAAAAAAAAAAAAAAAAAAATCCTAACACTGAATGTGTTGCAGACTCTTTCAATGTAGAACTTCAAGGAACATGAACTTTTTAAGACCCTAAATGAGGTACTCTCCTCGTAATGAGGTGCACTTGAGAGGCATAATAGTCTGGCGATTTTACTGTGTTTTGATAACATGTTTATATTTTTGCAACTTTTTTTTCACTCCCTGTTTTTAAACATATATTTCTGAGTAGTATTCCGGGAGTCTACTGGAAACGAGACGAGCTACTTGTAATTCCATATTCAAATCTAGTGCCCTAGATTTATTTCTGGATGTGCGTTATCTTTCTAGATCCTTTGCACCTATTTTAAACGTGTGCAGGGTGAGGAGGTATGGGTTTTGCTAAAAACTACACAACCGGTAAATGGAGGCTGAGAGGATGGCCTACCACTACATGGCATGCTCAAACATCCTAAAATAATGTGAGTAAAGATAATTAAAAACAGAAGCACGTTTTAATATATTAAGTCAGAAAGCTGAAAAGTAATACGTGTTTTAAATGTTATAAAGGCACAACTTTATTTGTATTATTTGTGTAGTAATGCTCATGTTTCTATCGTAAGCTCGCACATTTAAATGTTGCAGAACTATGGCGAGACAAAATAACGGATGCTTTTGAAAAACAAATATGCATACACACACTTTGACAAATATGTGTGAAGCACTAATTTGCATGTAGTAGACCCAAAAAATAGTGAAGTACTTCAGTTGTATTGTACGTAGCGGGAGAAACTTCTGTCTTTGTGTTGCTGCACGTCACATTATTACTAACGCCTTGTTATGGCTTTTTGATATTTCTTTATATGTGATTTTTGTCTATGTTATTTGAAAACAGTATAGAAACTTAAGCCAAACGAATAACAATCAGTTCCGATTAACTCTTTCAAGCATACCTCCCAACCTCTTAAGAGCAAGAAATCTGGACAAAGCCATAAACAGAAGTGGGACAAAGGCCTAAAAATAGGTAACATTTTTGGAGATATTGTAGTTGAGGGCCTCACCAGTTAGTTTCCCCGCAGAAGTGGGCATGTCGCAAATTGAGTGACAACCCGGTCTGCATATTTCAATTGCTCATGTGTACATGATATGAAAATATTAAATGTACACAAACAGTTAATACAGTATCACCCAAGAAAGCTGTGCTTAGTAAAAGGTCCTGCCAATGATACTGAGGAAGAGTCGGCTGTGAGTGACACCTGCACCAAAAAAAAAAGAGTCAGTTTGGACATGAATTGGGACAGTGAATCATCGCATTCCGACTCTGACAAAGAGAACTATAATGCTACACAGTAAAAAGCCTGATGACATGTTTTGACGGTTTCGTTTCTTTGCTGATTAAATTATATATTATTAGTGCAATAAAACTTGTCAATTACAGATGTTGGTAAACAGTTTACTGTTATATTTACTGTCATATTACAATGTCAGTGCACTTTTTCTTTGGTTGTATATTCGGTGGGAATGCATATTCATGAATGACATATCGGGGGGGGTGGGTTTTGGGCGGGGCTTGCTACTGCGCATCTGGTGAGGCCCTCAACTACAATATCGCAGACAAGTTTTATTCCACTAATAATATATACTATAATCAGCAAAGAAATGAAACCGTCAAAACACATGTCATCAGGCTTTTTATTGTGTAGCATTATAGTTCTCTTTGTCAGAGTCGGAATGCGATGGTTCACTATCCCAATTCATGTCCAAACGGACTCTTTTTTTTTTGGTGCAGGTGTCACAGCCGACTCTTCCTCAGTATCATTGGCAGGACCTTTTACTATGAACAGCTTTCCTGGGTGATACTGTATTAACCGTTTGTATACATTTAATATTTTCATATCATGTATGCACGAGCAAATGAAATATGCAGACCAGGTTGTCACTCAATTTGCGACACGCCCACTTCTGCGCGAAACTAACTGGTGAGGCCCTCAATATCGACAACTTGTCAATTACAGATGTTGGTAAACAGTTTACTGTTATATTTGCTGTCATATTACAATGTCAGTGCACTTTTTCTTTGGTTGTACATTCAGTGGGAATGCATATTCATGAATGACATATCAGGGGGTGGGTTTTGGGCGGGGCTTGCTACTGCGCATCTGGTGAGGCCCTCAACTACAATATCGTCAAATTTTTAAATATTGCTCTTACAAACTTAGAAAGTTGATAGAACAAAATGTGTTGCATTAGCATGAATTTTCTGTAGGGTATGAAGTCTAAAACACAATTGTCTGTCATTATTTTCTAACTTCAATTTGTAATGATTTGCCTCTAATTTGCCAGAAAACCACACTTTTGTGAAAAATGGAACAAAAATATAAGGAAAAATTCTGGACATTCTGTGAAAATATGTACAGGTGAGATGTATTTTCAAGCCTGGTGATTTGCAATCAGGACATTTACTTCTCTATACTTGCCCAGTTACCTGTATATGTAGGTACTAGCAGAAACTGTGCATATGTTATGTCTGTCCAATCTGCATTGCCAGCATATTATGCTGTGAGCGTGTGTGTGTACACACGCATACACACATGCGTGCATGCATGCACACACACTTTTTAGAGCAATCATGTTTCTGTTCTCATTTATCCATGTCCTTTGGTCATATTTCTCCTCCACTGAGCATAAGAAGTTACAGCAGATTCAGAAAAAGAAGCGTATATTATAGGTTCATACCTCTTAACTGTTCCTGATTTTGACTCAAAGGTCAACCCCTAATTCCTCTAAACACTGGTGACTTTTGTAGAAAAGGTGGTAAATTGCACATATTAAATAATGACAATGATTAGAGAACTGCTTTTCTTCAGAAAACATATATTTATTCATATTCTCTTATTCTGTCAGTCTCAAGTTAATAGTACTAATATTTTTAAGTGTCCTTGAATTGTCCTCGATTCTGTTGAGATTTGTCCAGATTACCCTACCTGACTCATACCTCTCAACCTCTTAGTGCTAGAAATCTGTACAAAGCCTGACAAAATTATAGGATCATAGAATTATAGGAAGTTACTAGGCTAATGTCCTTAGGGCCATTACAAGCCTAGCCAAGTTCTACCCTTATTTCCACATCAGCACCTATTGCCCCTGTCCAAGAAGGACACAGGTAGAACCCTTGGAGTGAATTTACAGTCACCCATCCAATCGTCCAGATTGCGTTTGAAGAGGGTCAATGAGTTGCTCTGTTTGACATGAAGTGGGAGTCTGTTCCAAAGGTGAGGTAACCTCTGGAAGACAAATTTGTCCCTCCAGCAGGTTCTATTAATGTCACATACCAGGATAAGGTCTTTAGAGTGAGTAGCCCAAAAATAAGGACGATTTTGCTCTTATATACTTAGAAAGTTGCTACAATAACAGAGTTTGTGTTAACATGCATTTTCTAAAGGATTTGAAGTCTGAAACTCAAATGCATATCATTATTTAGTGATTTCAGTTCTCAGATAATCCTAGCGATTTTCCAGAAAATCTCAAGTTTTATGAGGAACAAACCAAAAATATGAGGCAAAAATCTGGACAGTTGAGAGGTATGCTAACTGTGGTTAATGATAGGGAAACTGCTGGAATGTATGTTTTAAATAAGTGTAATTTGAAGAAGAAAGCAGGCAGAAGAATAATGAAAAAGATTATATAAGGGCAAGCATCTTAGCACTATGCCTAAATCTCAGCAAATGATAGGTATATCTGCCGTATCATTCTTTCTCTCCTTCCTTCTTTCTTGCAGATTTTTGTATGTCTGTAATATTTTGCACATATGAAACAAGAGTGTTTTCCTTTGTTCTCTTCGGTATTCCAGGCACTACTTACTCAGACAAAACTCTGGACCCTGAAACTGCTGTATTATTCAATACATTGCCTAAATCAATTGTTGAGTTTCCTGAAAGGTGCACATTAACAATATAACCTTATTGTGAGTGCAAGGGCACTCTTAGTAGGCAGAGAAGGGAGGAGGGCAAGCAATTTATGCTATCAGGAGCCAGTTTTAAGCAAAGGGTTTTCAAAGCCATATGACTGATAGGATGATATTCATTCTAATTAACAGGAAAAACTTTGTGTCTCCTGAGAACTGAATAGATGAGACCAACTTGCAAGGGTTTCAGTGATACAACGACAAAGAGGAACTTCAGGATTCCTCATGGTGGCTGTGACCCACTTCTCTTTCTGAAAATTCATTATGGTTAACCTTAATGGAAGTTTCTAAGTGTTTACATTTTTTCCAAAATTCCCTCAGAGGCAATCACCTAATAAAACAGGAGATTGATTAAATGTTTTCTGGCAGACTGTGACCTATGACCAGGACATCTGTGAAAAGTCTGAATGTTCAGCACGGGGCCCCAAAAGCATTCCTAAGGACCCCTACCTAATGGTGCTCCTTGCCTGAACATAACACACAGACTGACACTCATAAAATATTCAAGATGACTCTGCATACTCATTTAGTAACTAAAAACAAATGCAACTGTTTTAGAGATACAAGCTAATCTTCAGTAACATCTTGTCTTTTCCACATTTGTCAGTATTTAATTTTTATTCTCCTATATTTTCTTTGGAATTCCAAAGCAAAGGGCTAATCAGTTATGTTCATTATATTGGTCACTGCTGCAGTAGCCTTAGGTATATGGGTTATATACTGCCAAGAATATAACTGCCAGCCAACTGTCAGAGCCTCAGGGCACCTTTCACTGAGTTAAAGACAAGTTTGGGTATCAAGCCCTTCAGAGCTTTACTACCACTGAACAGTGCACTCCTCTGAGGTTTTCGAAGATTGACAGTCAGTTGTGCTGTTCGTTTGCTGGGCAGATACATTTTCTTTGGGGAAAATAACTGCCATTCAAACTTTTTTTTTGTTTATTATTAATATGTTCCTCTTCTGGAAAGTTATTTTACAGCTAGCAGTTTGTGTTTTAACAGACTGTCACAAGACTGTACTGTACTTTTAAACAAGAGTACTTTTTTCCTGTAAGTTTAAAAGCTGTTTACAGTAAATGAAAAACATTTTTTGTGGAGAAATTGTGTTTATTTTACTTTGTGGAGCTGACAAAGCATTTTAAAGTGCTTTTTACTGCATCTGTCTGTGAAAAAAGTGACTTTTAAAGACTTTTAGTTTTTAACAGTGTTTGCTACTTATTTTCCTAAGGAAAGAGGAAAAGAGGCAAAATTTTCATCTTGATCATGGAACAGTCTATTGGTCCCACAGTTGATCCTTCTTACAGTCGCAAAAAAAAAAAAAAAAGAAGTTAAGCAAACAGCCTTTGCCATCACAAGAGTTAAACAATTTACATCAGCAACAGATGAGTGACTCGTCCGTGGCCATTATTTTACCCTGGATCCCTCTGGTGTAACTGGGGTTAATCACCTTCCCTGTGGCTGTTGGAGCTACCTCAGTGGGCAAGGGACAGCCACTCTTGTTGGTCCTGGGAGAGGGAACAGGGAAGGCCCATCCCTGTGGTAGCTGCTGTTGCTATTAATAACATTGCTGGTCCCATTTTTCCTGTTAAAAAAACCCCAGAAAACTAAGCATGTATCTAGTTCTCAATTTTCTTTATACAGGAGTAGTTTACTGGTTTGGCTAAATATTTAATTCAGGCTATTAATCCTTCTTATAAAGTAGTTTCTGGTAAAAGAAAGAGGCAGGGATACCGCCTCTCCTGTAGAGAATCAAGATTCTGAATCTGGGCAGAAGGATGAAGAGACAGATACAAAGCTTTCTCCTCAGATTTCTGATTCAGACTCAGAAGAGAGCTCAGCTTTCGACTCTTCCTGTGCTGAGATTATTTCTAGAATGTGCCACTGTCTTCAGTTGGAGGGCACTGAGGTTTCTCAGTTCCTCATAAAATACAATGAGCCAGTACAGAAGTAATTTCCAGAACCTGCCATAAATTCCACCAGTTCTGTCAGCTTTGAAGGAAGTCTGTGTTACATCCTGCAGTTTTCCTGACAGTCATCCAGTTATCACTAAAAATGCAGGTAGGATATACAATGTTCCTCAATCTTTTTAAGTTTTTATACACTCTTCCCGAACCTGATCCAGCAGCTATAGCTTTAGTTAATTACTTTGTTGCTAAATACGTAGTTAATTCCAATCCTATTCTTTCTGATAAGGACGGGAAAATTATTGATAATTATGGGGAAAAGTGTATGCTTCTGCAAATCTGAGTTTCAGAATTTTGAATTATTAGACTCATATGTTAAGGTTTGCCATGACTAATTCTGAAAGCATGAGTAATGTTTTATCTGCAGCTTCTTTTTGTGAGAAAAGAGATCTGGTTTAAATAACTGATTTTTTCTATTGTTCAAGTCACTGCTCATTTATGCAGAGCATGTGTATGACTCTGTTGATATTTCTTCCAGGGCTATGGCCAATCGTACTGTTTTGAGGAGGTTTGCATGACTGTGTTCTCAGAGCCTCCCAGATGATTTTAAAAAATGAGATTTTAAATTTTCTTTTGGATAGATGTTTAGTTTTTGGCTTGTCTGCTGCAGAGGTGATCAAAAAGTGTGGCAAAATGAGTAAGCTGACATAGGGAATCGCTAATATTTTCAGTCCTCCTTTTCCAAGTCTTCAAATGGATTCTCTAAGTCTAAATCCAAATTTGTTAAGAATCAAAATAATCAGTCTCAACAAAATTCATTTAAACAGACATTTAAGAAAAAATGGCAAGGGAGTCCCACGAAGAATTCTCAAAACTCCCAAATCCAACGTAAGGCCAATAAGTCAGACTGACTATTTAAGAGAACTTGTTCCCCCTTCTCCTCTAGCAGACCCTTTTTTTCTTCCAAAAAGTCTGAATCTCCACTTTTCTCTTTATCCAGAGATAATTTCAGATGAATGGGTTCTGAAAATTATTCATCAAGGTTACAGATGGCAGTTGGAGGAAATTCCTCCTTACCAGGGGATAATTCCTCATCCTCCAGATCAGAATATATCGTTTCCACCCATCCTTCATCACATGCTGTCCCAGGGAATGATATAATCAGTGTCTTCTTCCTAGGTGGGAAAAGGTTTTTATTCAAGAATGTTTTTAGTGCCAAAGAAAGAACATGCTTGGAGCCCTGTTCTGGAACTGTCTTTCTATCCTAAACCTCTTTGTGATAGTGCCCAAATTCAAAATGATGTCACTTCACAGCCTGAGCCTGTTACCCCCATTCAAGTTTCTTTGTAACATTAGATTTAAAAGACACAAATCATCACATTCCTATTCATTCAAACTTCAGGCATCTCTTAAGGTTCTGTGTGTCTTGATCACATTCTTAGTTCTCTGCCTTACCCTTTGGACAATCTGCTGCTCCAAGACTGTTCACAAATTGTCAAGTTCCAGATAGGCAGCATGTTTACAAGTGCTGGGTCCACTTGCCATTTTTTAAAATAAAATAAGCAGTAATACAATTTGTAATCATCTGCTAATATTTTTAACACAACCTTGCACATGATGGTTTGGCGTGGTGGTTAAGATGTTTACCTCTCAGACACAAGGTACAGAGTTTGATTCTAACCCTTGAAAGAGAAAAGAGCTTGACTTAAAATGCCCTACAAGAACAACTAGTCTAGTACGAACCCATATTATAAACACATTAGTAGGTGTGCATTTCTGGGGGGATAATCAACAGTGTGAAGGTACTTGGCTTTGCTGCCAGCCTTGTAATATAGTTAGGGTAGTGAATAATTCCCATTAACTGCACATGGCATCACATATCTACAGGCAGACAGTTACACCAGGGAACTGCTTATAGTTCAAGACACATTGGGGAACTGCTTCTAGTTCAAGATGCAGTAGTGAAAAGCATGCAAAGAACTAATAGCAAACAGAGATTCTACCAACCATTTTGTCTATTTTGTCTGTCTAGAGGTGGAAATGTAGAGGTCACAGTAGGAATTTGGTGGAACACCATTAAAATGCGTATGGACTTTATCTAAGAGGTGCACAAAGGAAGAATCTTGCTAAATGATTTTAGCTGGACTGGAACAATTTCATTTAAGAGTCATGGAGGTACTTCTAACTATGTTGTAACAGGACAGCAGAATATAATTAATCAATCTTCTGCAGTGCTAAATGTGCTAAGCATGTTATAGGGCTTTAGGAATGACATTACCACTAAGAAATTACCCAGAGATTCCCCATACTCTGGAATAGACTGCCCATGCATGTCAAGCAGAGCGCCTCCCTGGCCCTCTTCAAAAGGAACCTTGATGATTGGATGGGAGATAGGAAATTCACCCCGAGGATCATGTCAGTCACCCTCCTAGACAGGGGTCCAGAGAAGTAAATATTGTGGGAAGAAATATCCAGGGAATTGTTATGGCTAGGCTTGTATAGGCCCTAGGGCCGATAGCCTAGTACCAACCTATGAACCTATGAACCTAAGAATCTTATCCTGGGCACCAGATGGGATACTAGAAACATCTAATAATTATGCATTATCTATCTATATCTACATGTAAAGATATACGTATATAGATTTCTCTCTCTCTCTCTCTCTCTCTCTATATATATATATATCTGTATATGGATCTACTTTATAAGCTCAAAGTTTCAAAACTTCAAACTGCAAAGGGTTGAGACCATAAGATCAAAGTTTTGAAACTTTGAAATTGTAATAAAAAAAATAAAAACATTTTTTTTAATGTTTTTGCAGGGAGGCAAGCTCCTTTGCACCCCTACACCCCCTGCTAAATAAATATGCCAACTCTGAGATCGCACTACAATGAGGAAAATGGTAAATTTCCTGTTCCACACTGTATGGTGATCACCATTCAAAACGTTCAACGTCTAAAAACTTCAGTCTTATGGTCTCAACCATTTGCAGTTCAAAGTTTTGAAACTTTGATCTTGTGAAGTGAATCCTTATCTATCTATCTATCTATCTATCTATCTATCTATCTATCTATCTATCTGTCTATCTACCTGTCTATCTAGATCTATATTGTACCTTTAGGGGGCACAGAATGACTAGATTATGTTGTTACAGCTCTGGCATGTTTTAGGGTGTATATGTGCATGTTAAAGGGGTAATTGTTATATTAACTGCTGTGACTGTGGACCTGGAGGTGGCACAAATCACTTTAGGTCACCTCACATCCACAATCATAGTGACCATAATGAAATTCCATTGTGTAGTCACTAGAGTGTCACTTAGATGGTTGCAAGTTTCATATAAATACTATGAGGCAGGGCAGATTCAACAGTGCCGTCAATGTTGTTAGACAAAATACTTCCAACACTTGCAAATATGTCTGATTACAAAGTTACCAAGAAATCAATTGACAAACTGCAACATTTAGAATTCTTATATTTGAAAAATACTTTAGATCCCTGCTGAGAACTACAGAAACATTTCTAACTAATTTGGTGAAAGATGCATAAGAAGGTTCATAAATAAGTCATGCATTTCACTTCCTGATTCTGTTACTAATTTGTACTTGATCAATGGGTGCCTTGAGCTTTGGACCAGTACAAGTCATGAGTTGTCAGCATATTTCTTTGGGAAACTATATTAAGATACATTGCCAACTTTGGACCAGTACAAGTCAAGAATTGTCAGCATATTTCTTTGGGAGACTATATTTCAAGATACATTGCTAATCTACTCTGACTCCACAACTGTAAATGGACCTTTGTCATCAGATCTTTTCTTGGAGCTTATCAGTTATTAATTCTGACTCCCAAATTGCTTTCTGATCTATTACTTTAACTTTCTTTGGATTGTTGGGACTTGATGTTTCAGTAAAAGTGATGGGCAACCTATGAAGCACCTAATACTGAAGGCTTATTTGATACCAGGGTACAGAAACTTAAAATATGATATACTTTTTCTTTCTTTCTTATCTCTTTTCACAATGCTGGCTCATTTGTAATGCTATATTTAAGTTATGTGAACTCTGCAATATGTTTGCTTTTTTGGCATAAAAAAATTGGATGTACCCTTGTGACCTTTCTCCATAAATGTAAAAACAAAAGATATAATCACAGCAACAAACTCAAAGGATGAGTAATAAAAAACACTAAAAAATAAAAATCATCCACTGGTAGGCAAACAAAGAATAATAGATGATTGAAAACACACCTGGTTTTATTTTGGCGCTTTTGATCAAAAGGACTTCTTCAGAATAAAACCATGCTTAAAAATGTCAGTTTACATACAAAGTTCAAACAACAACAGTCTTATTAACCAATTAATTCAAATTATAAAGCCAGCATTTGTTTAAAGAAATGGTCGCATTTACAAAAATCATTTAATACATATAGTATAATTAAGTCCAGGATATTTATCAGATTTCATTTTTTGTTGCCATAAAGTTTCTTTCCTTAGCAACTGCTTTTTTTAAATCACCCCCTCTATAGTTCTCAGCAATATGTTCTAACACAGAAAAATAAAATTTCTTGACACAAGACCAGGTCAAAGTATACTTATACAGTGCATTATTGTTGTCCTTACATCTGATAGCATACAGGTGTTCCTTGATCCTATTGGACAGAGTCCTGGTGGTCATGCCAATATAAAATGCTTAACAATGGGAGAAAAATATAAACCAAACTGACCAAGTTACAATCATAGTAGGAAATAATTCTAATACCTCTTTTCATATGTGAAAAGCTTACTGATGGACCCTCCTAAATAAAATTGCACACACTGCAAAATCCACATTTATGTATGCCGTAATTTTTCATAGTGTAAGGTAAAACTTTTTTTGTATCATTATTTTCTAGGTATAGCTTAATAGACTTCGATCTCTTACACACAATACTAGGAAATGTTCCAACAGCCCTGTATACATCAGGATTATCATTAAAAATTATCCAGTTTTGACCAATAATTTCCTTTATGTCCTTGTCACCAACAGTCATGCGTAAAATAAAGCTGTTAGTAAATTTCTTACTAGTGTCACTAGCTCTTTTTACTGACATGCTCCTTTCCAATACGGGGAGGGGGGAACTCGTGTCTTTTCTATTTAATTTCCTGAGCAGTATGCTCTTATAAATTCATTTCATAGCCTCTATCTAAAAAACATTTTGACAATTTCATCAATAGCTTTTAAGAAATTGTCTTGGTTAGTGGTTAGCCCGGAAGCTATAAACATCTGACCCCTTGGAATATTTTTCTTCATATCAATAAGGTGGGCACTTTAATAGTGCAGGTAACTATTGGAAAAGCAAGGTTTTCTATAGATGTTACTAGAAAACGTTTTTGTAACCTCATTCCAACTAACAACAACATCTAAAAAAGACACTGTGTTCCTTGCACCACCCAAAATAAAGGTTAAGAAATCAGCACTGCCATTCACTTCCTGAATAAACTGTTCTACTCTTTCAATAGAAACATCAGTAATAAAAAAGATCATCAACAAATCTTTTATACATTTTTACATGTTCTATAAAAAATGGAATAGACTGGAGAACCTGTGTTTCCCTCCATCTCATAACAATATTTGCAAAGAAGGATGCTAAGATAACCCCCATAGCAACACCCTTCCTTTGCTGATAGTATTAACCATTAAAGATAAAAAAATGTTTTGTAGCATAACTTACATCAGTTCACAGATAGTACTGATGGTATCATATGAAAAATTTGTGAATTTATCCAGAAAAAAATCTCGTAATTTCCAAGCCCTCTGAGATGGGAATACTAGTGTAAAGAGACTTCAAATCTAGTGTAAAGAGGATAACCTGTGAAGAAACAATACTAAATTGCCTTAGCCCATCAAGAAAATATCACAAGTCTTTCATATAACTATCCAGCTTCTGGACTAAAGGATACAAAAATAGTCCAAAAACACAGAAATACATTCAGTGACACTATCAGCAGCTGACACTATCAGCATGAAAGACAAAGGGGAAACTTGGCTATGAAGCATTATAATGCCAGACAAAACTGATATTTTTTGTTCTCCTTTGTTTGCCTACCAATGGGTGATTTTTATTTTTTTACAAAATATATAATGAAAAAGAGTGCATAAAATGTGTAATTAAAATATAAAGTGTGACTTTTTGCAGATTCTCAGGAAGGCTCTAATTGTTTGCATGTAATTAAAGAATAAAAATGTTTGGATTCAGGAGGCCAAACACAATTAAAATGTTCTTCAAAGAAGCAGAAGGCAGAGCTAGGAAAGTAGTCATTAGTATTCTAATGAGAAACTGGTCCACTCAAAGTGCCAGTCTGAAGGCAGAAAAATGTTTTTTATGCAAATAGAAATAGCAAGTTGAAACATAAACTTGGAAGTGAAACCAGTGTAAAGTCAGTTATGCTTGCTTGGTGGATCTTGGTAACCACATCTATGGGCATTTGTTGTTTGCTGTTGTGCCTTGTATAATATTTGTACTAATGTAAAATAGTTAAGGACAGTATCTCTGTAAGACAGAACACAGTCAACTAGGTTATTGAGATGTTATTAGCTAGATTCATCTTTAATTATTCCTTTCTGCACAACTGATCGATTTTTCCTTTCTTTTACTTTTGCATATTTAATGTGCAGCAACACTATTGGCTTCTTTATTGCTTAAGTATTTTTATTTTTTCATTTCTAAGATCTCGTGGCTGGGTTATTTACATATGTATTATTATTTATTATTTGAAAAGTGGGTATTATTTAGGGGTCTATATTATAACATTGAATTTTATAAAGTTCAAATGTTATAATATCGAACCAGTTTTGTCGAACGCTGAAAACAGCGAAGGTGCAGGACACCAAATTCTTTCCCAGGGAAAGAATTTGGTGGGCCGTTGCTGTGGCTTCTCTGTTTTCAGCGTTCGATATGTTGGAACGTTATAGGTCGAGTTCAGGTAAGTGTGCAATTGTGTGTAGGTTAGGGTTAGGGGGCGGGTTAGGTGAGTTAGGGTTAGGGAGCGGGTCAGGTAAGTGTGCGGTTGTGTGGACGTTAGGGTTAGGGTGCGGGTCAGATAAGTGTGCGGTTATGTGTAGGTTAGGGTTAGGGGGTGAGTTAGGTGAGTTAGGGTTATGGCGCGGGTCAGGTAAGTGTGCGGTTGTGTGTAGGTTAGGGTTAGGGGGCGGGTTAGGTGAGTTAGGGTTAGGGCCTGGGTGAGGTGAGTGTGTGATTGTGACGGACCTTAGGGTTAGGGTCGGGTTAAGGTAAGTGGATAGCTAGTAGTGTATTTAAAGTTTAGTTTAGGTTTAGGTGTAGAATTTTAAGTGTATGTGTGTGTGGATTGCTGTTTTTGTGTGTGTGTTTGTGTTGTGTGTATGTTTCTCGAAATAGCGATTTTTTTTCCCTGGGAAAAAAATCGCTATTCTGACTGTTCGATGTTTGCGGATTTCAGTGTTTAGGGTTCGATATTATAACATTCGATCTTTGTAGATTTCGATGTTATAATATAGACCCATTATTTAGTACTGCTGTTTGGTAAGCTATGGTATCTCCCCCCAGTAAGGCCATATCACTTGAGCATACTACTAGTGAGGCATTATTTCTAAAATTTATAGTTGTCAGTTAATAAAGACTGGTATGACAATTGATGTGTTTGGCTCCTAGCCATATCTATGATGGTGGCAGTGCTTCCACTACCATGCAATGAAGAAAGCTGTAGGAACTGAAGAATGTTATCAACTCTTTTCCCCTGAGACGTGTATTTGTGTGTGTGTGTGTGTGTGTGTGTGTGTGTGTGTATGTATATATGTGAATATATATACACATATATATATATATATATCTACACACACACACACACACACACACACACACACACACACACACACACACACACACACACACACACACACACACACACACAGTGGATATAAAATGTTCACACACCTCTGTTAAAATGCCAGGTTTTTGTGATATAAAAAAATGAGACCACAATAAATCATTTCAAAACTTTTCCCACCTTTAATATGACCTATAGCTTGTACAATTCAATTGAAAAACAAACAAATTGGTTAGGGGAAAAATATAAAAAATAAAAAAGTACAATACGCTGGTTGCATAAGTGTGCACACCCTTAAACTAATATTTTGTTGTGTGTGCACACTCTTAAACTAATACTTTGTTGAAGCAACTTTTGATTTGACCTTTTGGTAGCATGGGCAGGCCATGCCTGAATGGCTTCCACTTTGGTAGGTTCTGGCCTGATCTTACCACTCCCCACTCTATGTCCCAGGTAGGAGAGCTCTGCTATACCCACCTGACACTTACTGGGCTTAATGGTCAACTCTGCTCTTTGCAGTCTGCCCAGCACCTCCTTGACATGTTGAAAGTGCTCTTGCTAGGAATGGCTATAGATGGCAATATCATCCATGTAAGCAAGGGCGTAATCTCCTGCTCCTGCTAGGAGTCTGCCTGCATCTAACAGTTGCTGGGGCATTTTTCATCCCAAGATGCAACTTCATGAACTCATACAAGCCAAAAGGAGTCACAAAGGCTGACCTCTCCAGTGTTGGGAGTCAAGGGCACCTACCAGTAGTCCTTTGTCAGATCAATAGTCATCAGATACTTAGTCCCACCCAGCTGTTCTCAGGTTTCATCTGTCCTAGGCTTGGGGTAGGCATCTGCCTCTGTGTGACTATTTAGTCTTCTGTAGTCCACACAGAACCTGGTGCTGCCATCCTTCTTTGATACCAGCACCACTGGGGAGGCTCAGGGACTGCTGGACTCCTGGATTACTCCCAGTTCCAACATCTCTTGTATCTCCTCCCTCAGAGTCTGTCTGACTTGCCCGGGCTCCCTATAAGGGGCCAGGTTGTTAGATCTTTGGGGTCCTGTATCCACATGGGGGTGCATCAGGTGGGTGCACTCTGGTTTCCCAGTGGACATGCCCCAAAACACCTGTAACGCTGCTCGGATTTCTCGAACCTGGGTAGGGGATAGCCTCTGGGATATTACTACCCCTTCCACTGAGGTTTCAGTCCAAGCCTCACTAAGGAGATCAGTCACCTGATCCCCCTCACACTCCTCCTGCCATCCTCTGCAAATACTTAGCACAAGGGTCTCCCTATCAAGGTAAGGCTTCATCATTTTAACATGGTACAATTTGTGCCCCTGCATCCTGCATAACAGTTCTACCATGTAGTTAACATCACTGACCTTCATTACCACTTTGAAGGGTCCCTACCAAGCTGCCTGCAGCTTATTGTGTCTGACAGGAATGAGCACCATCACCTGCTGTCCCACAGCATACTCTCTGGCTTGAGCATTCCTGTTATACCTTTTTCTGCTGTTGGGCTCCTGCCATGTTCTCTTGGGCCATGTGCATGAGCTCCCTAAGCCTTGTCCTGAGGTTTAGGACATATGCCACAACAGACTCCTTGTGGGATTCACACACACCCTCCCACTCATCATGAATCAAATGTAAAGGTCCCCTCACCCTATGCCCATACAGCAACTCAAAGGGTGAAAAACCTGTGGATTCTTGGGGTACCTCTCTGTAAGCAAACAACAGATGGGGTAAATATTTGTCCCACTCTTTCTGTAACTGGTCTGCTAATGCCCGTAACATGGTCTTTAGTGTAGAATTTAACACAAGACCATCAACTTCATGGACCATCAGTCTGGGGATGGTAGAGGGTTGTCTTTAGGTGCTTCAACCCACAGCACTCCCACAGACAAGCCAGCAGGGCTGACATGAAATTGGCACTTCTGTCAGTCAGTATTTCCCTTGGGAAACCTACCCTGCTGAAAATCTCTAGCAAAGCATTTTCCACCTTCTCTGCCTTTATGGAGGACAGAGCTACTGCCTCGGGGTATCTAGTAGCATAATGTACTTCCACTTGGATGTACTTCTTCCTTGTGGAACTTAGGGTACTCAAAGGAGCACAATACCATAGCTACCCCCTGAAATGGCTCCTCAATCACAGGCAAAGGCATCAAAGGACTTTGACCTTGTATTCTGTCTTGTCTACCTTTTGGCACTGCTTACAGGTCCTGCAGTATCCTGCTACATCTCTGGCAATCCCAGGCCAATAAAAGTCTGGACAATACATCTCTTGGTATGCTTTATGCCCATATGACCTGCAAAGGGAATGTCATGGGCTATGGCTAGAACTGCAAGGTGTTAGGCTCTGGGCAATGCCAACTGCTGTATTACATTACTTTATAACCCACACTCAGGGGTCCACTCTCTATACATTAACCTTTTGTTCCAGACTCCCCTTTTCCTTGAGACTCAGGTGCTTCCCTTGCTACCTCCCTCAAGGCTTGTAATGTAAGGTCTGAGAGCTGAGCCTGTCTCAACTCTATCTTTGTGATTTTTCCCAACTCCCCTTCCACAGGTAGTCTGGAATCTTCTGACAGCAGTACGTCACTGTCAGCCTGGGTGCTACCATTCACCTCAGCCCTTGCAGTCAGACTTTCCAAGGGAACATCAGTACCTACCAGCAGCTGGGGCTCATCTTAGGACTCACTGCTACAGGAAAGCTCCCTCCCTGAATTGGCCATATTACCAGTCCTGGCTTTAGGGGTGCAGTCTGTCTGGATCTCCCCCAGACTACCAGACCCACATGCCTGTTTCCAAGCCTGACTGCATGTCACTGCATGCACACAAGGTACTGTATTATCAACATCATTCCCTATCAAGACATATTCAGGGATATCCTCAAGCACACCTACTTGCTTGCTCCCTTTTCCACCCTCCCAGTCATGCCTCTCAAACTCTTAACTCAAGAAATCTGGACAAAGCCCGAAAAAATGGGGGGACAAAGCCCCAAAAATAGGGGCACGTTTTAAATATTGCTTGTAAAGACTTAGGAAGTTGCTAGAAAAAACAGGATTTGTGTTAGCATGCATTTTCTAGAGGATATGAAGTCTGAAACTCAAATACATGTCAATATTTAGTGACTTTAATCCTTAGATCATCCCAGTGATTTGTCAAAAAACACAATGTTTGTGAGGAACAATCCAAAAATATGAGGCAAAAATCAGGACATTCTGCGAAAATTTGTATAGTTGAGATGTATGCTCCCAGTCAAGATGAACCCTTGCCAAAGGCATTTGGAATGGGATCCTTCTATTGATCTGACTGGAGTGGACTACCAAAACAAGTACTGCTCCTCTTTAACCACTGCAGGCTTCATAATGGTTATATCAGGGCTCATGTCTTTCTTGGCAGTGGCCTGTTTTCCATCCACTAGGATAGGATAGAAATTCTGGTGGTAGTTTGATACCCCTGTTGTCATTAGACATTTTACCGTTGGCATTCTGTTATTCCCACTTGCTGGCTCCCCCACCTTTTGTTCTCCACCTTGCCTCCATGGATGTCTATATGCTACATGGCACCACTGGTTACGTTTAAAACATCTGAACCTAGGCCCTGGCTGTGTACCTGAACTAGTGGCTTCCCCTGTTACTGGTGAACTCTATTGAGGTGGTTTAGGCTGCCGACCAGGGTTTCCTTTATACCCATGTGCAGCACTGGGTATCCCTTTCCTGTGCAGTGATGCCCTACTTGCTAGGTAGAGATCCCCCTTTTCCCAGCCCATCTCACCATTGCATTTGTTAGAAAAATATGTATTAATATGTGTATGCTTAATGCCAAATTAATAATCAAGTGTTTTTAATACGCTTTTCATTCTATTTCTCATGCACTGTGATTTATATAAATTGAGTTTCATATGAGACTGAAAATATGCCTTATTGAAACTGCAGCATGCTTACTGAAACTTGCAAGTTGCCCTCTGACCTAGTAACTGCTAGCACAGCAATATTCTTGTTTATGCCTTGTGGAAATGTACTTGAGAAGCAGGTGTTAATCTGCTAGGTCAGAAGCATATGAATAGACAATATACCATTTAATAAATGTAATGATTCCAGACAGACAGCCTTGTTCAGAGAATGGGAACCTCTGCAGCTGCAGTAGTTTAGAGATAAGGTAGACAAAGGCTTAATAGAGAAATGAACTGCTAGCATTGTGTTTGATTTAGCTATAGTATCTTGAATGTAACATAACAAGTATCTAACTGAAAGTAACCAAGGCCATGTTATTTTCCTCAGGATGTTTCACATAAAAATTGTTTAAATCAGCAGAAAATCATGGGAAAGATGGTCAGCAGATGATGACCAAAAGGTGGTAATTCGTTACGTCAGCATGGTAGGACAGGATTAATTTGATAACCTATAAAAATGAATGCATTTCCTGTTTCTGGTTAGACAAACTCTGTATTAGCACGTTTTTGTCTTCTTGCTGCAAGATTAAAGTGCCTTAACCTGAACCTACCGTGTTTTGATAATTTTTAAAGTATATTTTTCCTTTGACAGATTGGTCCTTCGGACCGGAATACATATCTCTTGCTCTGGACCTAGGTCAGAATTGGGCCTGGTGGCATGCATCCGTACGGAGAAGAGGCCAAATCGGCTCTTCTGTTTTGAAAGACCTCTGACTGAATTGTCGTTCGAAAGAGGCCAGCCACTGTTTCTGATCTGGGATTGGAGGACGAGTCAACAATCCGGTGGATCAACTCATGGAGGGTCAGGTAAGGAGGAATTACCTTATTTTTGTTTCAAGATCAGGGACTAGTTACAGAACTGTTCTTTTTGTCAGGTAAATTTGCTTATGCAAATTAGCGACAAGAAGGGGTTACTGTTTTTTGTCATAGATCAGGGAAACAGAATAGGTAGACAGTTATTCTAGATAAACTGTGAAAAATGTGTAGATTTGTGGTACCATGTGATAGAAAGGGTTACATAACAATTTACAGCCTAGCTAAGGCACCAATGGGAAATCAGTGCACAAAAAGTTCCCGGGACACGCCCCTAACTGAAGACGCGAAGTATATGCAATTACAGGGTGCCGATAATATTAAATATTATACCAAATGGGTCGACAAGTACAATTTCGAGGGTAATTTAGATAAACTTGCACTTATGAAACTTGTAAAACAGTTAAAAATAGATGCGAAAGGTCAATTAAAAAAGCAGAGACAATTAGGGGTCCCTCAGGCGCACAGGTGGCTTGAGGAAGCAAATCGTAGGGAGCAAAGAATTAAAAATTCAAAAACAATGTTTTTAGACAAAGAAGATAATAATTTGGTAATAGCAAAGGCCCCTCCTTTGCCCCCTCCACTTCCGTTACCAGAATGTGAAGCGAGTGGACGAGCTGATCCACCTCCGCTATACCCAGCTGTCCCTGCAAAAGCAGAACTGTTTGTCAGGAATCCCATCGAGACCAGGTCTCGAACACGTGACTTGAGGAGGGAAATTGAATTAAATGAATTAAATAGAGCATCACAAGCTATGAGCGAAGAAGAGATATGTCCGCTCATAGAAGTACCGAATCCTCAGGCAGGACAGGCAGGACAAGATCCAACTCTTTTAGTTTATAGACCGTGGACACCGGAAGATATCTGGAAAGCCACAGAAGGTATTCCCCACCCAAAGGTGAATTTTAGAAAATTTTTAGAAGACTTGCAGGGCATGAGATTAAGTTACCATTTGAATGGAGAGGAAGTAGAAAAAGTAGTCAGACAAATTGTAGGTCCAGATTGGCACATGATTTGTGGCAGCTGGAATCCTCGTGATGCACAACTTAGACCACTCCCACATACTGATGCAGAACTGGATGGCAGAGTAAAGGGTCTAACAGAACGAATCTCTGAAAAGTGGAAGCCTAGGACTGATTGGACTTGTATTAATCAATGCATACAGCAAGAAAAAGAAACAGTAGATGGGTACTATGCCAGATTATTAGAATGAAATGCACAGAATCCCCAATAAGTGCTCGCTTACCTTGGTACAACAATAGGAAGAACACACTTCGTTCATTCGTTAAAATTCAGCTGTTTAATGCCCAAAACAGAATAAAAATAGCAGTAAATACATCCAACGAATTCACTTTGAAGCCAAAGTATTCAATAAAATAAGAAAATGAAGAACATAGGTTAAGCGCTTTCACCCGATGGTCGGGCTTCTTCAGAACACTGTATAACAATGTAATACGCCTTAAATAGATTTTTTGGCGCCAAAAATGTTTCAAAAAATTAAAGGGACAATGCCCTATAGTTATGTTTACCAAAGATGTTTGCATAGTATATATATATATTTTGATTTTTAAAAATATGTTGTTGGTAAAAAACTTGATAAAACTGTTGCGCTTTTAAATATGCGCTAATCTTTTATTATTTTGTTATTATGTATGCGATCAAACCTTATCTGTTTATTCTCCTAAAATTAACAGGTGGATGCATCCTCTTAATGTTTACTTGACTTATACAGCGTACTGCTGGTGGCTGCTACCCATTTGTATTCTGTTACGCACCAGTAATAGTACCTAAATATTAATTCTATCACTGTTCCTACATATATATAGTATATAGAGTATATAAAGTGTATCAAGTATTAAAAGTGTTGGTTGTACATTCATCCTATATCGCTTATCATAGTAGATGCTTATTTAATATAACTCCCAATTATATAATATCATACCTATGGCTAAACTATGTCAATTGAATGCTATGTCAGATGACCTGGGTTCAAACGAAAAACAAATAAAACTAAATAGTTTTCATTGAAAATTAATGTGTTAAAATTGATTTTAATGAAACACTGTCATTTAATCCAGGTATGGTGGTGGCATCCAAATAGATTTGCCACCATACCTCTTTATATAATAGGTGTGTTTTAATATCACCCCCCTCTGGGATCAACTTTGATAATGTCAATTATTGCAAATTTAAATCCTTTAGTATGTCCCTTAGTTTCTACGTGTCTTGACAATGCATTGGTTGAATCCTTCTTCATAATTTTATAATTATGTTCATAAATGCGTTTATTTAAGCTCCTCTCTGTCTTTCCCACATAGAAACAATGGCATTGATTACAGGTCGCTAAATATACTATCATTTTAGAGTTGCAGTTGCCCTTTAAACACTTTATTTTGGTTCTCATAATATTTTGTAATTTAATTTCCTTGATTTCATTAATATAATTACATTGATTGCAACGTCCACATTTCTTAGTGTAATTTTCTATTGTAGTATTATTCTTCCTGTCGTATTCCTGAAAATCAAGCGAATGATTCCCCGTATGAACAACAATTGAAAAATGCATTTTTGAAAGGTTGCATTGCACCTATTAGTAGCTTCATTACGAAGCATATGATAGATCATCGAACAAGTAGGTTACAAGCCTTACTTGAATATGCTAGACATGCAGAAAGACATTTTAATAGTAAAAAGAAAAAGAAAACCCAGGTATTTTCAGCAGAAGATGGGTCAGAAGTATTTGTAGTACAAACTGGGAAAAAGGGTAAGAAAAATACCCAGGGAAATAAACAATCTGACAAACGATCAGAAGATTTCGAGGAAAGAAAGAAAAAGGGTGAGTGTTTTAAGTGCAGGAAAAAAGGACATTTAGCAAGGGATTGCAGGCTAAACAAGAAGGTGACTGCAGAAAATAAGGAGGATGAGGAATGACTATATGATAGTCAGGAATCATTAGATGAAAGTGAGCAGGAAAAGGTAAGTGTAAATGTGATAGCAGGAGAAGAGGATGTGACACAAGGGGTAGAGGATGTATATGAATACACAGACGTAGAGGAAAATGAAATTTTAGACCTAGCTCTTTTGAGCTTAGACCTTTACTTAGCAGACACGAAACCGGAAGTGACGCTTCTGGTGGAGGGGAGGGAAGTTACATTTTTGTGTGACTCAGGGGCTTCACGCACCCTGATACACCCTTACAAACTACCAGAAGATACAGAATCACCAGATTATATACTAGTGAAAGCAGCTAATGGACAGCTGTACCGGGAGCCACTATCCCGTGACATTACAATAATAGACCCTGTTTCAGGGATGACTCAGAAAAGTAAAACTGTAGTTTCTGCAAAATGCCCAGTGAATCTTTTGGGTAGAGATTTAATGCAGATATTTGGCATAGCAGTAGTTCCAACCATGCAGGGTATGGAAGCACAGCGACAAATGGACACTTTTGTAGTGCGACCGGAGGGTGAAATGTATTATTGGTACAGCCAGGACTTGGTTACGACTGGTCCAGGGGCAGTAACGGAAGAACTAATGAACGTAGCTATCAGCAAGTTCCCCTCCCTCGACATTGACAAACAGCATTTGTTGCATTGTACTCTATATTACTGTAATAGACCAGGTCCTGATAAAGACTATGAACAAGAATTGTTTCAAAACCATGCGAACAGGCTAGTATTGCGAAACTTGTACTGGGATGCAGAAGGGAACAGTGTAGCAAGCTGTTCATTGCCCCAGGAATTTTTAGCACTCTACAATTCTAATCGACTGCCCCATGTTAGTTTGACTAAGAATAAAACTTTAAAATGGGCAGACTTGTGAAAAAGTCACAAGGTGGGAAAAACAGACAGAATTAGAACTCTCAGAACAAGGAGTACAGAAACAGAAATTGAATTGGATCACACAGACACACCCAGCTGTACACTCACAGGCCAGTGAGGATAGCTGAGCATTACTCTTATTGGAAGAAGAGGAAAAAGCCTTGCGAGACATACCAGACATTCTCTGGTCAGCAGGGAAATCAGATGTAGGACTAATACGAACAGCAGGACCAGTTACCATAACGCCAAAATCAGCATTTAGACCCCAGAAAAGACAGTATCCCTTGAGAAAGGATGCAGAGGTAGGAATCAAACCTATCATAGCAGCCTTACTTAAGGAAGGAGTCTTAACAGAATCTCCTGATTCACCATGTAACACACCTTTATTTCCTGTCAAGAAAGCAAATGGGGAATGGCGTATGGTCCAAGACTTACAAGCAGTGAACAATGCAGTTATACCCAGGGCACCAACGGTGCCAGATCCGCACACCTTACTGAATGATTTAAAGCCAGAACAGAAATATTTTTCAGTGGTAGACATAAGTAATGCATTTTTCTCTATACCGATACACCCTGACAGCCAATATTGGTTTGCATTTACATTTCAGGGAAAGCGGTACACATATACCAGATTACCACAAGGATATTGTGAAAGTCCAACAATATTTGCACAAGAAATGGCAAGCAACCTGGCGGGATTTATCCCACCGAAAGGTAGTCAGATTCTACTTTAAGTAGACGACATTCTGCTGGCAGCCCCCACCCAGCAAGAATGCAAAGAAGACACAATAGCTTTGTTACAATTTTTAGCTACTCAAGGTCACAAAGTAAACAAAGACAAGTTACAACTTTGGAGAAAACAAGTTAAATATTTAGGATATGTAATATCCAAAGAAGGTAGAATATTAGATGAAGACAGAAAGACAGCGATTTTACAAGCACCTAGACCAACTACCAAGAAGGAAATGATGTCCTTCCTGGGAACTACTAATTTTTGTCGGAGTTGGATACCAAACTATGCTTTGGAATCTGCTCCACCGGCTGATTTAATATTTAAAAAAATGATGACTGCACAGGATTTATTACAATGGACACCTGAAGCAGAAGCAGCTTTCTGTAAGCTGAAACAATTGATAGCATCATCCTTAGTTTTAGGATTACCAAACTATAACAAGCAGTTTATTCAGACTGTAGATTGTAAGCAAGGTTATATGACATCAGTGTTGACACAGCAACATGGGGATAAACAACGCCCCATAGCTTATTATTCATCACAGTTAGATCCAGTGGCTCGGTCTTTGCCCCACTGTGTGCAAGCAGTAGTTGCAGCTGCAATGGCAGTGCAGGCTTCAGCCTCAGTAGTATTATTCCATCCTCTCACATTGAGAGTGCCTCATGCAGTCGCAATTATTTTACTGCAAGAAAAAGTAGCATATCTTTCTCCAGCTAGGCATCTTTCCTGTATGACCATTCTGTTGAGCCAACCTCATATGACAATTGAACGATGCACAACTTTGAATCCATCAACTTTGCTTCCAACCCCTGTAGATGGCAAACCGCACTGCTGCCTGCAGGATATTGAGCAAAAGCTATTAACTAGACAAGACCTAACGGATGTTCCCTTGGATGATGCCGAGGTGACATGCTATGTGGATGGCTCATGCAGGAGGGGTCCTACAGGACAGAACCTAGTGGGGTATGCAGTCGTTTCTGATACTGAAACTTTAGAAGCAAAATCTTTACCACACAACTTATCTGCACAAGCAGCAGAATTGATTGCCTTAACGAGGGCATGTACTTTAGCAAAAGGTAAGAAAGTGAACATTTATACTGACAGTCAGTATGCTTTTTCTACTGTACATGTTTTTGCGCAACAGTAGAAAAATAGAGGAATGATAACATCTACTGGTAAACCGATTAATCATGCGCAACTTATTTTAGACTTGTTAGATTCAATTCAGTTACCTAAGAAAGTAGCTATTTGCAAGTGCGTAGCTCATACAAAACAACAGGATATAATTTCAAAAGGTAATGCACGGGCTGATACAGCTGCAAAGCAGGCAGCTTCAGCCACAGAAACTTTTCTTTTGAGTGAGGAATTACAACCCTCAGAGACTTTAGATTTAGAAATGTTAAAAACAATGCAGACACTTACTACAAATCCTGAGAAACAAAAGTGGATAAAACGAGGAGTAATCCTTGAAAAGGGCTGTACATCTCCAAGGAAAAGAAACCGATTTTGCCATCTAATTTGTTTAGATATGCAGCGTTGTTGAGCCATGGGCAGAGCCATGTCTCAACAGGGGGGATGGTACAGTTAGTGAATCGAGTGTTTACAACCTATGGGTTTACAAACCATACAAAAAAATTTTGTGCAGCATGCCATGTTTGTAACAAGCATCATGCACAAGGGGCATTGAAGCCTAAGCAAGGGAATTTTCCTACACCACCATATCTGTTCCATACTATCTGTATGGACTTCATAGAATTGAATAAATGTGAGAATAAGAAATACTGCCTAGTTATTATAGACATGTTTTCCAAATGGGTAGAAGCGTTTCCAACTAAAAATCCAGATGCAGCTACGGTTGCAAAGGTCCTTGTTAAAGAAATTATACCCAGATTTGGGATACCAGAAAAGATTTATAGTGATAACGGGACACATTTAGTGAACCAAACAATCCAACAACTTAGTCGTTACTTCGGAATATCGTTAATGAACCACTGTGCGTACCACCCTCAATCTGCAGGACTAGTAGAGCGACATAATGGGGTACTGAAAAACAGACTTAGGAAATTGATAGAAGAAACACAGAAAAATTGGGTGCACTGTTTGCCTTTAGCACTGTTGAGTATGAGAACTGTTCCAAATGTAAAGGGATTAACTCCTTTTGAAACTTTGTTTGGGAGGGCATATTATACACCTCAGTGGAAACCTCTCATGTCTACAGAGCAGGAGGCTGACAGTTCACTCGCAGGATATATGAGGAGATTTTTGAATAACAAACTTTTGCAGTTAAACTCTGTTTCAGATAAAGAGCAACCGAAATTGGAAGCACTAGCAGCCCCCAGCACCTGGGGGTGGGTGAAGATTACGAAACGGAAGAATTGGAGCTCTCCGAAGTGGGAAGGTCTGTACCAGGTACTGCTGTCAACACCCACTGCAGTCAAAATCGTGGAGCGAGCTTCCTGGATTCATTTGACACACTGTAAACTGGTCAAAAACTTTGAACTGGACAAAAACTTTGTTACTGTTGCACAACAAGAACAAAATGGCCAGATACAGAGTGAGTAGAGACACTGAGCAATTTCAAAAAACTTGTATGATTGTTTTTGTTGCAATATTGATCACACTGTTCTTTTTGCTGTGGCCATACTTTTTTCCTGCCACAAAGGTTGAACTGATTAGACGTAATGAACCAAACATAGACTGGCATCCGAACTTTAACACTTATCAGGCAATTACACGTGTATACGCAGAGACTTTCAATGTTTCGAACTGCTGGGTCTGTACGGCCATACCAACAGCATACGGGGGTTTGTTAATGACTGCTATCCCCCTAGAGGTCAATGAGACCTGGGAAAATCTGTTTTTTGACACAATCGCTATGAAAGCACAAGATAAGGTAGCACTGTATTTGCCTGTGACACAAAAAGGAATTGTATGTTTTTATAAAAATGATTCCATCCAAGTTGGATGGCGTAAATGTAATGTTACTGTACAGTACAAATGTTATAGAAAACCAAATGATTTGAGTGGATCTTGTAGTACAGATTATGACTCATTTTTGAAATCTATGCATAAAACTCTTGATCAGGTACAGCACAATCCTGTACTTTTCAAACAGTTATCAGTGATAGATAGGAAAATGTTTCATGCAGGGCAGTCATTTCGTAACAAAGTAATGACAAAAGTAGAGGACTGTTATTTTGTATGTGGAAAAAAGGCATATAAATGGTTACCTGAGAATTGGTCTGGCAGTTGTTTTTTGGGATACCTGGTTCCGGCCATCCGACACACTGCAGCTTTGCCTCAAGGAAGTATTCGAAATACTCGAGACGTAACCAAAAAGACTATTAAGAAACCGGAGAATCCAGTGGGACGAATCGAAGCGGGGTGGAAAGACCATCGTAATGTGGGAACCAAACTTGTGCACATGGACTTGAGCGATGCTGTTATATCCTGGGCAGGTATATCACCCATGTATGGCGGAGTCAAATCAATATGGGAACTGAGAAAACTGTCTAAACTTCTCGAAATAATGAGTAATGCAACTTTTTCTGCCCTTGAACTGATAACTGATGAACTGAATGCCATGAGAACTGTAGTGCTTCAAAACCGTATGGCTCTTGACTTCACCCTAGCGGCGAGAGGCGGAACTTGCGCTTTAATCAAAGAAGAGTGCTGTGCGTTCATTCCTGACCATCAGCATGAGATCAATGACCATCTCGAGGTGATTCAGCAAGTGTCGGCCATGACCAAACCAGGCCCAAACCCTCTGACAGAG
Source organism: Protopterus annectens (assembly GCF_019279795.1). Classification (NCBI taxonomy): domain Eukaryota; kingdom Metazoa; phylum Chordata; order Ceratodontiformes; family Protopteridae; genus Protopterus; species Protopterus annectens. The sequence goes on along the minus strand of NC_056733.1, from coordinate 1,567,317,844 downwards.
TTTTTTCAGAATGCCTTTGGGGAGTGGGGCTCCATCTTTATGAACATATTGATTACTATTGGGGTAGGTTTACTCCTAATAGGAGCTTGTATTTGTTGCGGAATCCCCTGCATGAAGAAATTAATTAAGGAATTCATAGATATATCCGTATCTGAAACTGTGTATCAAAGTACTGAATTTGAAGAGCTGCTAGAATGTGAGACGCTTTCATACAAGTTTAAACTGAATGACTTTCTTAACTGCAAATCCTAAATGGAAGAGGTTAGGAAAAGAAGCAAGCTGTTTATCCTTTTTTGAAAATAGAATAAAAAGTATTAACAGGAGGGAGATGTTAGAAAAATATGTATTAATATGTGTATGCTTAATAGATAAAACAAAATCCACGTCAGCAGAACCAGCAGCAAAAAGTCCAATGTTAAGTGTTTTATTAACATCCACTTTTCGTTCAAAAAAACTGAACTTCTTCAGACAGACATCAAAAGGTAGCAAATGTAAAAAACTCCTTAAATACACAATTAACAACACATGATACGTTTGAATGGACCAACCAACTGGTTGAAACTCACTGACATCAATGTGTGGGAAAAAGCTGATCTGAAAACTTCTTAAAGTACTACTGCATACAACAGTCAAATCCATGGAAAATGTGTTTAAAACCAAAACAAAGTGGAAATATGTATGAACATAATATTTAAAATGTTTAAAACCAAAAAACGTAATATGTAAAACCTTTTTAATGACAAAAGGTAAAAAGTAAAAAATAGTGAGTGAAAAATACTCATAATAACATTACCTCTGCATGCTTCTAAGTTTCAAAATGCAAGCTAAACTTACTCTGTCATTGAGACCTGGAAGTCTATAAGAACAGAGTTTCAGCTGCCAAATCACTTCTAGGCGCTCTAATAATAGTTGAAAAGGACCCCCCCTGATGTCAAAGGAAACCTGTCCTAACACCCTAAAAGTAAAACTATGCTGAGGGTGGTCATTAACATGTTTCGCCAAAGCATTTTCACACTTGTTTTTCCTAATACAGTATAAATGCTCATAGATTCTTTCATTAAAACCTCTGTCAGTCTTGCCCACATAAAATGCTGGGCAAGACTGGCAGCAAGCCAAATAAACCACCGATCGAGATTTACAGTTGAATCTACCAACAGTGGAGAAAGAAGACCCAGCAATTTTAAAGCTCGAACCAGTGGCAATATGCCTACACATGTTACAACTCTCACATTTGAAAGTGCCCTCTGTTCTAACACGAGTGTCCTTTTTTGTTTCTAATATCCGTTTGAGGTTGTCACCCCTCCTATATATAAACCTAGGCAAAGTGCCAAACTTAGCTTGTAAGGATGCTACAGTATCTTGAATGTAACATAACAAGTATCTAACTGAAAGTAACCAAGGCCATGTTGTTTTCCTCAGGATGTTTCACATAAAAATTGTTTAAATCAGCAGAAAATCATGGGAAAGATGGTCAGCAGATGATGACCAAAAGGTGGTAATTCGTTACGTCAGCATGGTAGGACAGGATTAATTTGATAACCTATAAAAATGAATGCATTTCCTGTTTCTGGTTAGACAAACTCTGTATTAGCACGTTTTTGTCTCCTTGCTGCAAGATTAAAGTGCCTTAACCTGAACCTACCGTGTTTTGATCATTTTTAAAGTATATTTTTCCTTTGACAGCATTCCCTCTCTGCCAACCAGATTCTCATGTCCTCAGGCAAAGGGCTAATGGCTTGTTCCCTCGCCAAAAGGTCTGCCAGCCCTTGAAAAGTAGTGACCTGACACCCACTCACCCACCTATGAAAATAAATGCTTAACTCAGCAATATTAATCACACACACTTTCATCTGCCTTGTGTCTATGCTCACAAAACTTTTTTTTTCTGTAAGCTTTAGGTGCTAACTTAAAACATTCCAATAAATATTTTTAACTGTAGCATAGTTTAAGCAATCAGTATCAGACAATTTAGAAACAGCAGTTACAGCTTTACCATGGAGTAAGTGGTTCAGGAACCTTTCCTAGAGCTCTCAGTCAATATTATACTGTTTGCATACCCTTTCAAATATATGAATAACATTATCAAAAATATCATCCTCTGTAAATTGTGGAGGAAATTTACTGACCTTTATTGCTTCTGGTGTTCAGTTATTCCTTTCCCCATTACCTCCATGACCCTGGTGAAGAGTCAGCATCTCCCTCTCATGTTGATGCTGCTTCTCCTTTTTCTTTGGCCTACAAATGCCACAGTCTCTCATTTTCTTCAGCCTCCAAATGGCCCAGCTTCTCATTTTATTCAGCCTCCAAATGTTGCAGTCTCTCTGATGATTGTAGTTCCAAATATTTGGCCTCCAGTTCAAGTCTCTTTAACTCCAGACAGATTTTTAAGTCCTCTGAGGAAAAGGTGAATTGTCCTGTTTCTGAGAGCTGTACATCTCCAATGCCAGACTGGTTGTCTTCTTTGTTGCTTGTCAGTGCTGCAGCTGTGATTAAGGCTGCAATCATTTCCCCTTTAGTCAGGTTGGCATGCACCAGTCCTTTGGCTTGGCACATCTCAGCCATCTGGTTCCTTGTCACCTTGCCATAATCCTCTACTAACATTCCTGTCTGCTCTCCCTGACTAACTAAGCGAACAAAAAGTAAATAAATAAAACTACTGTGATATGAAATTTTGAATGTCTATTTTGTGGCTGCTTGAGAGTATACCTTTTTGTGACAACTGCTTACAGGCTATAGGAGTTCAATTAATATCCCACCACTGCTTAGTAACATATGATGACCCCTGTCTGGGCCAGTAATCAAGGAGTCTGAATCCTCACCACTGACAGTGGAGAGGGACGTGCACTTGGAATACAAATGGATACACTCAGTATTTTAAGATGCAGACCTCTCTGCATAAAGCATAATTTCCCTTAAGAGCACACAGGGCACATACTCAGCCTGGGGTCTGTGTGCCTCTATCTGTCTCTCCCCAGGTCCCCAGTAAGGCTCCATACTGGTACTTTGAAACCAGTGCTATGTGTCCCTGCCCCAAGTAGCCAACACATACTCTTTGAGATTTAAGTTTCACACACACACCCTTACACACACATGGGAAAGGGTGGCACAGATTACCCATTCTACCAGCTTTTCCCAGACTATAAGGTAGATTTGCTGTCACCAGTCAGTTACTATAAGGCTCTTAAAAGGGTATCTAGTTATGCCGAGTGAAGTTAATATTAATACAGTTGGTAATGGTGATCAAACAGGAAAGCTTTCTGGATTTGCCAGAGTTATCACCAAATAAATAACTGCAAATACTCTCAAAGCTTAAATGTTTTCTAAAAAGGACCAGCCACAATGAAAAGTTTAAATATATTTAATAATAAATAATAAAAGAACCAAAATACTAAATATATATTTATACTAAACCACAGAGATCAAATCATATGAAATATTGAAAATAACACTTGATGGACAGACTCATAGAAATAAAGAAAAACAATCTCTAAACTAAACGTCACTATATTCCAGACTGGATCTAGGAGAATTATTATTCCCTAATAACTTACTTGATAGAGCAAGGCACATTGAATTATGTGATCAGTCTTTCTAGTCAAGTTCCCCAAAACAGAAAACTCAATACTGAGAGATTACTCCCTGTAAAATATAATATCTAAGATGGCTTGCAGAATGACCTCATCTAGTCAACTGACTCTAGGTTCTCACAGTGTCCCCCTTTGAAGCTGAGACAGGAATTTAGGATAGACTGCTACAATACATATATACATGTTTATAGCAGTGCCTGGGACTTCCCCTCTTTTACTGACCTAATGAACAAAGGCTTCATCCAGACCCACCATCTCTGGTCCTGTTCAGCACCGTGGGGTAACATTTTAATGGTTTAACAGCTCATTTACATTTCCTTATTTTTCGTAAAGTAAGCTAGCTGGTTAACCTCTGCTGTCCCAGTGTCCTCTATTAAAACGTATGCAATTAATTCAGTTACAATAATACATGTACATTTCTTTTCATTCTAGCAGGGTGCACTGTTGATACATTTTAACACAAGCAAACCTCATAAATACATTTCATCACAAGGATCTGTACAAATCAGTTTGATATACAAATGACGTATAATTATTTACAAAATTCCAGCTAGGTGTGCTGGCAGAAGTCATACATCCACTGCCCTACTTCTCCGGGCATGGCTGGCAGTACCTCCTATCATCACAGGTCATACGGGGTCAGATGCTTAACTTTATGCAGGACATATGATGTCTTAGAGAAGCTGGGCGCAACTAATTACCTAACCATTACTGGCCTGATCAAGGGTTACTGACAGGTACCCTTGAAAACTGCAGCCAGGGTGAGGACAGTATTTGTGGCATAGTTTGATTTATATCGGGTTACAAGAATGCCCTTTGGGATGAAGACTAACCTGGCAACTTTCCAGAGGCTGGTAGATGACATCCTAGTGGGAGTAGATTATGCCCTGATGAAATAAATAGCTTAAGAAATTGCACTTTTTTATTTGACAACAAACAGCAAACTTTCAGAAATGCTTTTTCAAGTTGATTAACGTACCACTTCAACATGTTGTACTAATACTTATCTGATTATCCCTTCAATTAATTTTAAAACCAATCACTTTCTTACTTGTTTTAATTTAAGTACTGGTTTGATACTTATATATCCATTTAATCTAGGTGCTCATTAGCCTGTAATAGGCTATTCCATCTATTCTCATTATATTCCATCATATCTTTTATATCAGCACTCCTTAATCTTTCATTAATGACCTGTAGAACAGCAAACTTAAAACAATGGGTTCCATCAGTGTCATGCATATGTTTATATAATGCATTAGTTGGTTTATGCCTTCTTTTGTCTGATGAATGATCTCCTATACTTTTTTTAAACTTTATATTAGATTGTCCCACATAGAAGGCAGGACACTTCTCACAAACAGCAAGGTAGACATTATTTTTTGTATTACAGTCTGCAGTGGTATTCAACTTATACTTTTTTGTATATATATATATATATATATATATATATATGTATATACACACACACACACACACACACACACACACACACACACACACACACACACACACACAGGATGTACAAACACATTGTTCCTATGTAGATATTTATAAAACAGACAGTACATGGGACTACTGCTTTTCTATCACTGTAAAATGCATATATTTTCTTCTGATCTTTGTAACGTAATTTTTGTTTTAAATTCTTTTCTACAAGAAAACAAAGGTCTCTCTAAAATATGTTTTCTTAAACCATTCATATTCTTAGTATGTGCCAATTCCTTTGAACTATTGCATGTACCATCATAACGTCTCTATTATATGTAATTGTTAAGTGCATAACATTCTGCCTTTCAGCCTGCTTTCTTACATAAATATTATTTGACAATACAGGACCACCGGTATAAGAATGCTCCTCTAATATTTGTTTGTTTAATGACTCCATTGTTTCTTATTATAGTCTCTTTTACTAAAATCTGATATTAGATCATTCAGTTGTAATTGCAAATTAGCCGTATCTTCATAGGTTCATAGGTAGGTACTAGGCTATCGGCCCAAGGGCCTATGTAAGCCTACCCAACAAGGTTCCCTGGCTTACGCCACCCAGGAAAGTTATTTTCCTGTGCCACTGTCGAGCAGAGACACAGAAGTGATCCCTGGGGTGTATTTCCTATTTCCCATCCACTCATCAAGATTTTTCTTGAAGAGTGCTAATGAAAAACTTTGCTTGACATAGATGGGTAGCCTGTTTCAGAGTATGGGAAGTCTCTGGGACAGGAATCTATCCCTCCAGCATTTCCTGTTTATTGTAGTGACAATGTTTAGGTCCATAGAGTGTGTAGTTCGGATGGATTGGGATTTCTTTAGGTGTAGCATGTCCAACAGCTCTGGGTTTGACATAGCTTTATATGTTAGGCAGAGATCACCTCGGAGTAAAGCTGGAGTTTTTTGAATCGGTCAGTTTAGGGCATTTGTTTGAGGCCAGTAATCCTCTTTGTGTGGTACTTCTGTGGCCTTTCCAGCTGCTGCAGATGTTTTGTGAGGTACATTCCAAAAGGGGCATTGTAATCTATAATAGGTCTAATGAGTGTCGAGTAGAGGGTAACAATGACCTCTTTTTTCCCTGGACGAGAACCCTTTTATGATGAGGTGTGCCACATAGAAGGACTTCCTGACTACTGTGGCGATGTGACTATCAAAGGAGAGACTACTGTCCACCTGGGTCCCAAGGTCTCTTATCACACATTTGGTGTTAAGTAAATTGCTGCCTATGTGGTAGTTCATGGGTACATAGTTTTTTACCAAAGGGGATGACACTGCACTTTTTGGCATTGAGCTTGAGGCCATGGCTCTGACACCAGGCATCTGTCTCAGTGAGGCCCTTCTGTAGGATTTCCACATCATTTGGGGACTTTACTATGGCTCCTAGTTTGCAGTCATCTGCAAACTTCATTAGCCAGAGGCCTTCTGTGTTAGCCTATACTTCAGAGAAGTAGATACCAAACAGGAGAGGTCCCAGGACTGAACCCTGTGGTACTCCACTTGTCACTGGTTTGAGGTCAGATTTGGAGTCTGCAACTTTTACAGTGTGGGTTCTGCCAGTGAACCAGTTGGCAACCCATCTTGTGACATAGGGATTTATACCTAGTTTAGTGAGTTTATCTATAATTCTAGAATGGGGGATGGTGTTGAAAGCCTTGGCGAGGTCAATATAGGCTGTGTGAACCAGCTTACCCTCATCTATGGCTTTGGTGACTGCCTCAAAGAAGTCGATCAGGTTCAGGCGGCATGATCTGCCTTTCACAAACCCAAACTGGGTGAGATCCAGAGTTTGGAGGTTACCAATGTCTTTGTTTATGGGTTCCATGATGATACGTTCCATGGCCTTGCAGACCAGGCTCGTCAGGCTAATAGGGCGATAGTTCCTGGGATCAGTGGTGGCTCCCCCTTTGTGGAGTGGAATAACTGTTGCTTTGTTCCATTCAGTGGGCACAAAGCCTGATGCGAGGCTATTATTGAACATGGTGCTTAGGTGGGGAGCCAGTTTATTCTGAAGTTCGTGTGAAACGCAGCCTGGGATGTTGTCTGGTCCCATGGATGCTGTGTGCTTGGCTTTAGAGAGTGCAGCTTTTACCTGCATAGTTGTGATTACAGGGACTCTGCATTTTTCCTGTATAGATATGGGCCCTTTAGGGGGTGAGGGGGGGTAAAGTTAGCACTGAAGCTATCTGCCAGGATGTTGGCAATATCAGTTGGTTCTGTAATTTTTGTGCCGTTGTGCTGTAACTCAGAGCAGATCTGGGTGTTGCCATCGAGATGCCTGACATAGCTATAAAATGTTTTGTGGTTGTCCTAAGAATTAGTGGCCATTTTTTTCGTAGCTAGCTTTGGAGGATCTTATAAGGGATCTCAGCTTCTTACTGAGGCTGACCAGGGAGCTCCTCCACTCATGGGATTTTACTCACTTTTACAACAGTTTCTTCCTTCTATTGCACGGTTTGTTTATGGCAGGGGACCGCCAGATTGGCTTCCTTTTTTTGGAGGATAGCATCTTGGTTCTGTTTGGGATAGCATGATCCATGCACTCGTGTAAGTGCTTATAGAGTGCATTTGTGTAGGATTCAGCAGTTGTAACTCTATTGTCCATCTGCATGGGTGTTATGAGGTTCACCACTTCTGTCTTTGGAAGCATGAAGTTGGCTTTGGAGAAATTTTTTACCGTGGTTTCTTAATGGGGGGTGGGGGTGGGATGTGGCTATCAAGATTTATTAGCTTATGGTTGGATCGGACCAACGAGGAGTTGACTTCAGGTGTGGAACACTGGTCACTCATGTTGGTAATGGCTAGGTCTAGGATATTGTTGCCCCTGGTGGGGGTGTGGATAAGTTATTCCAGGGCATTGGAGTTTATGAATTCCAGAAAGCACTGAGCTAAGTAGTTGGTACACAAGTAGTTTTCACAGTTAATGGTGGGGTAGTTGAAGTCGCCCATTATTAGGGTGTTGGGTTGAACCTAATATTTTCCAGTACATCAAGAAAACAGGAGTGGGAATCCTGGGGCATGGTGGGAGATCTGTAGCAAGCTACAATTTGGATTACAGTTTTTCCCAGAGTTAGTTGCACTTGGATAACTTCGGATGCATTATGCTGATCAACTAGCCTGGAGGTGTGGATATCCTTAATGAATATGGACACACTTCCACCTTTGGTGTTTCAGTCCAGGTTACATTGCCGAAAAGTGTGGTATGAGTTATAGCCTGGTAATGCAGGGGTGCTCTCTGGAGCCTTGAACCAGGTCTCAGTCACTGCACAGATATCGATGTTCTCCATTTTAGGGAGTGCCTCGAGTGAGTGCATTTTGAGATTTAGACTTCTAGCATTGAGTAGCATTACCCTCAATTTTTGCTTGCCTGTTCCTGTTATGGTGGTGAATTTGTCATTTGAACCTTGCCTAAAAAAGGCACTATAGGGGCGGCAAGAGTCTTAGCCAGTTTCCGGAATCCCAGGCATGACAGGTGCAGGCCATCTGTGGCAAAGCATCGTGGTCTGTTGACCATGTCAACACAAGCAGACAGATACTGGATCCCCATAGAATGACACCAGAAGCTTAGCCAATTGTTGAAGTCAATCATTTTGTCCTTGTACTGTGGTATCATTCTGGGCAATGGCAGAATGCTACTTAGGGCTAGGGACATACCTGCCTGGGCTACAAGATCAGAGAGCTCTTCCATGTTCCTTTTCATGTAGTCCAGGGAGGTACGTCTCAGGTCATTCACACGAACATGGACAATGACAGAGTCATATTTGTACTTGTTGTGGAGTGACCTGAGTGCATGGGTTATGTGGCGGATCCTGGCACCTGACAGGCAGCTGACAGTAACCTTCTCCTTGTTTAGCCTGGTGAGTGGGACATCAGTGTGCCTGACTATAGAGTCACCTATGACTAGTGTGTTGGGTACGTTGTTTTGCCTTATTGGCTGTGGTTGAGTGGCACACGGAGTCTGTGGGCTATGTGTCATTTGGGTTGTGTTGGGGGATGGAGGTTGCTTGCATTTCTGCTTTGGAGGTCTCTGTTGCTTAGACAGATTATTATTGAGAGCCTCCGCGAATGTTTTTGTGTTACTATGTGTGGATTTTGGTGGTGTAGATTTAGTGAGACTATGTGATGAGTGTGGTGTGGTGCAAATGTTTACCTTCACCTCTTGACTGTCAAGTTCAGTCTTGGTTTTTGAGAGAGCTTTACCTCCAGTTTGGGTAGATAAGTGCATCTCTCATAGGTTGTAGTGTTGGGTGGTAGGAGAAGAGGGTTGTCTGTGTACATGAGGCAATTTCTACAGTGCCTCAAGATGCCCAGATTCATCAGATAGACAGGAGAGAACACTGGGAGCTGCTGACCTTTGGACATGCCTGAATAAAAAAAACTATTTTCCTCTAGATAAGTGAGGAAAGTGAGTACAAGAGCTGTTTTTCTCTAAGCAAGTTTGAAAAGTAAGTACAAAAACTGTTTTCCTCTAGGTAATGAGGAAGGTTGAGTGCTATAGTAATTAGTAGCTTATTTCGTGCTTACAAGTTCTGAACAAGTGCTGAGCACGAATAAGCAAATTTAAGTGCTAAAACTAAGAATTTGTATCTGCACTAGATGAGTTACAGGACAGAAACAAGTGCATCAAACGACCAATAACTACAATTTCTGGGCCAGAACCATTCCTTACGTAGTAGACAGGTTACCAAATGCTTACCACTCCCACTGATAAGCTAGAGGGCTTCCCTCCAACACAGAAAGGCTTGGGGGGCTCAGAAGCTTACATACAGTCCTGGATACAGCAAATCTGTATCTGGAACTCTAGTTACAGGAAATGTAGGAAACAGGCTTACAGTATTTTTTTTCTGTTTTAATCTAGATTAAATTAATCTATTCATTAAATTAATCTATTTTTAATCTAGATAGATAAAGCATTTGACTTTTCACCACACTATCAAAAATGAAGAGTGGATGCATACTAGTCCTATGTAAGAAGGAATTCCTTTTAACTTCTTTTTATATGTTATAATATAGCAATAACCCACGCCTGGGTGTGGGTAATGTGGGATTTACCCACGGTTGGCGTGGTTTGGTCCCGAGGGCGAAGCCCGAGCAACCAAACAAAGACAACCGTGGGTAAATCCCAGATTACCCACACCCAGGCGTGGGTTATTGCTATTATACTATGACATTATTTAAGAAAAGAAATAATTACTTTTCTTAAACAATGGCATTGTATAATGCCTCTTTGCTGCCCTTCCGCAGCTGTCTGGAATCCGCGGCAGTTCTGATGTACTGTGCATGCCTACGCAGTACATCAGAGTGTGGCAAAGCAACGGAGAAAGCAAGATCTCCGTTGCTTTTTACTGTTGCTATGTTAAATGGGTTTAACATGAGACAGCTTTAAAATAAGCAACGGAGATCTCTGTTGCTTATTTTAAAGCTGTCTCGCTATGTTAAACCCATTTAACATAGCGAAACAGGTTTAAAAAAAAGCAACGGAGAAAGCAAGATCTCCGTTGCTTTTTACACACTGTGTCACTATGTTAAAGGAGTTTAACATAGCGAGACAGCTTTAAAAAAAGCAACGGAGATCTCTGTTGCTTTTTTTAAACCTGTGTCGCTATGTTAAACTCTTTTAATATAGCGAGACAGTGTTTTAAAAGAGACTTAAACTAATGGAAAAAGTCCGGGCGACCGGACCTTTTCCATTAGTATAAGTTGATTTACAACGTGCACGCTGGCCAATCAGAGTGCACATTTTGGAATATTAATGGGGGGTCATGGTATAATATTTATTATACCAGTGCTATCTTTTTCAGTTTTAACATCTAAAAATATTATATTAAATTTGGAGTAAGAAAGTTTACAAATTACAAAAGAACTAACACTTTCAGTTACATAATTAATAAAGACATTTAATTCCTCTATAGCTTATCTCCATATTTAAAAGTATTGTTAACAAAGTTCTTATAAAAATGTATTTTATCAAAAAAATTGATTGTCATTTAAAAATATGTTCTTCCCATACAGTCATTACTGCATTTGCGTAGATGTTGCCAAATGGAGTTACCATTGTAATGCCTTGTTTTTGTACATAAAGTTTTTCTTGAAATATGAACACATTATTATCCAATAGTACATCTAGGAGGCCACATATTATATTAATAACTATACCTGTACAATTTGTATGCATTCGTAAAAAATTTCTCACTGATTCCACTCCATAGTCATTAGGAGAATAGGAATTTCTAGAACCTGTCAGCTACAAAATGTCACAGATGTGGAAAAGCAGTCCCGTGGGAAACAAAATAAGCACTGAATTAATAAATGAAAATGTTTACCAGGTATTTTTGTGCCCTGGATTAACACTCAAAATTCAACTGAAGCAGTGAACTTTCTGAAAAAATTCCATGATGTAATACAAAAAGAAAAGGAACACAGGAGCTAAATTGTGTCCTGGTGTTCTGAGAGGGCATATGTGTATCTGAGCGGCGCGCACGCGCATGTGTGTGTGCATGTATACAGAATCTCAGCTACAAAAAAAAAGAAAGAAAAAAGAAAATTTAATTTCAGCTTTTAGCTGGAGCTTTACAATCAACAGTTACATATCCTACAAATTTACTGTATTATGAAATTATTTGCAAACACAGTTGTATACAGTTGGAATACCATGGTTCAATCTACTGATGTGTTTCTTTCTTACTACAGTGTATACATGAGAATAAGTAACAGTGAGGGTAATAAAGGTATATGTATGGCTACAGGCTGACTTAGTTAATTAAATAAATGTAAGTTTGGCATATGCAGAGAGAGAGAACTGAACAATTTTCACGATGAATGTCATTTCCAAACATAAGCATATAGTGACATAACGTAGGCTAATGGATGCCTCAGTGTAGGGGTTCTTTGAATCTTAGGTTCATAGGTTCATAGGTTCATACTAGGCTATCTGCCCTGGGGCAATTATAAGCCTAGCCCGATTCTGTATGGCTTATGCCACCCCTTGATTTGAGTATACTGTGCCCTTTTTGAGGTTTAGTTTACTGTGCCTCTGTCTAATAGTGACACGGGAGTAATCCCTGGGACAAACCTACGATCCCCCATCCACCTATCGAGATTCTTCTTGAAGAGATTCAGTGAGGTGCTCTGCCTCACATGAACTGGAATTCTATTCCAGAGCGAAGGGAGCCTCTGGGTTATGAACCTGTCCCTCCAGCAAGTTCTATTTATTTCTGTGCTGAGGTTCAAGTCCCTCGAGCGTGTGGCTCTAAGGGATTTAGATTTACTGAGGTGGAGCATGTCCATTAATTCTGGATTTGACATAGCTTTGTATGTCAGGCATAGATTGCCTCGAAGTAGGCGGTATGCAACTGAGTAGAGCTGGAGTTTTTTTAACCGAGCAGCATATGGCATCTGTTTGAGACCCTTGATCCTCTTGGTGAGATACTTTTGGGGTGTCTCTAATTGCTGCAGGTGTCGGATAAGGTACATCCCAAAAGGGGCATTGTATTCTATGATGGGCCTGATGAGGGATGAATAAAGGGGCACGATTACCTCTCTTGATCTAGATGTGAAACCCTTCGTGATGAGATGGGCTATGTAGAAGGTCTTTCTAACCACTTTGGCAATATGGTTTTCAAAGAAGAGATTGCTATCAACTTGGGTCCCCAGGTCCCTAATAACTTTTTCTGTACTTAATGGGTTTCCGCCTATGTAGTAATTTGTGGGCACATTGTTTTTGCCAAAGGGTATGACTATACTTGGTTCACTTAATGATACTGACAGATAAACTCTACAATAAAATTGTTGAAATGCTAAATGGACTTTTTGAACCCAACCCACTGATATCATAGGAGTCATATGAAGTTCATGGCTACTGAGTCTCGTAATCATATTGCCTTGCCAGTTCCCTCACTAGGTTGTACCTTGCTTCTCATGGAGGTCTATGCCAGTCATTCTTGCGGTGACTTTTTTAATACCCATTCAGTTATTCAGGTCACATATGAAGGAAGATATCAGACTGCTTAATCTGTAGGGGAGTCTATTTAAGAGCTAAGGAAGATGCTGAGTAATGAATCTGTCTCTCCAGCTTCTTTTATAGATCTGCTGAAGTTGGCTTAGACCTCCTTTTTTGGTATTTGTGGGCTTGTTTGATTTATGAAGGTACGAGAGATCCTGGACTACTGGGTCCCTGGTTGCTTGAAAGGCAAGGCATAGATTTCATCTGAAGACTCTATAAGACAGAAAAGAGGGACAGTGCTTTCAATCTTTTCTAGTAGTTCATGCATTTTAAGCCTTTGGTCCTCTTCGTTAGGAGATTCTGGGGTCTTTCCAGTTGTTTGACATTTCTGATGAGGTGCATCCCTAAAGGGCACTGTCTTTTATAATTAATCTGATATGTGCTGAATACAAGAGGAGAATAACCTGTTTTGATCTGGGTGATATTCTCTTGGTAATCAGTTGCTCCAAGTAGAAGGATTTCCTGACGTTTGCTACATGGTAGTCAAAGGTGTCTAATTACATTTTCACGTTGAACTGGGGTATTGTTGATGTTATATGCTGGGGGGAGGATTGTCATGAAATTGTTGCATTTTTTAGCATTTAATTTAAACCCATTTTCAACACACCAGACATTTATAAGTGTAAGTTCCTCCTAGAGGGATTCTGTAGCAGAGGGGATTTTGACAATGATTCCCAGTTTGTAGTCTTCTGCAGACTTGGTTAGGCATAGGTCTTTTTTTTTTCAGTCTTCAAATACAGAACAAATGCTGTCCCAGCACTGCACTCTGTGGGACACCACTGGTCATCTTCATGTTTTCTTATGCTTCCCCTCTAAATTCCACATTGTAGGTTCTGACTTTTAGCTGATTTGCTATCCATCTTATCACACAAGGAAATAAAGTCATTTAGTTTTGTAATTATGTTAGCACAAGGACAGTGTCATATACCTTACCCAAATCAAGGCAATCTGTGTGTACAGTGTGACCATTGTCAATAGCTTGTGTTACCGTTTTAAGAAAATAACCAGATTCATTAGACAGGATCTACCTGTTACAGACCAAACTGCTGTGGACCTAGCGGGATGAGGTTGTTAATGTTGATATTAATCAAGTTTTCTATAATGTATTCCCTGGCCTTAAAAATGAGACTTGCTAAGCTGGTGGGCCTATAATTTCTGTGGTTATTAGTATGGCTACTTTTATGGAGTAGTATCCCTGACCCTGTAGCCAGGCTCAGGTTAAATAACGTAAGTAGAGTTTCCGCCAAGACATGTTTAGTATTATTTATCAAACAGCCAGGAATGTTATCTGGGCTCATGGATTAAGTGTTCTTACTCTTAGACAGCTCTATCAATAGATGTTCCTTAGTGATGATGAAGGTTTTGAGAGCTATGAGGGTTGTAGGGCTTTGGACAGTCATTTCAGGGATGAAATGTGCACTAAATTTATTTGCTGGGATTTTGCTATGTTCATAGGGTCTGAGTAGCTTTTTGCCATTTAGTATGAGCACTGTACATTGTTGAGTGTTGTTTCTTGGTTTTGTAACATAATTGAAGAAGGATTTGTAGTCATCCCTGGCTTTAGATGCCAATCTGAAGTCAAAGGCTACCTTAATAGATCTAATATATCTATATTTATATCTACCTATATCTATCTATATATAGATAGATAGATAGATAGATACAGAGATATATAATTCTTAGTCACATTCCAAATATATTTCTTGACTCAGAAATTCGTAGGTCTGCTGTATACTCTATAATGATTTTTTTCCTTTTATAGTAGGTTTTAGTTAAGTTGATGGACAACCAGGGTGGCTTACTTTTAAATTTACCATTATATTTGGATCTGAATTGGGCCTCTGGTTCTCCTCTGTGACTCCATCTGTTGAGGCAATGTTTTAACTGATGTTGTTATAAGTATATTTTGAGACTTTGCCTTATAATTTGAGGAGAGTTGTACGCTTGAGGTATTTGAATTTAGATAAAGTGTTTTCAGGGGGTTTAGATAGTTTGAGGGAAATGAGTACTAGCTGATTATCTGACTTAGTTAGATAGGGAGTTACTAGAGGAGATGTGGATGATGGCACTACATTTGCAAGTTCTGTGTGAATAATATTTACTCCTCTGGTTGGACTAGTAACAATCTGGTCCACTGAATTTTGATTTATTAAGCTGGAAATATCTCTGATCATATTCAGTGTTCACGGTGTAGGTACTCCAGTCAATTGATTGGTAGTTAAAGTCTTCTGGAATGATGGAGCTTTTATTTATGGGGAATTCATTCATGACATTTAGAAACATGACATGGCCTTTTGGCATCATGGATGCAGTCCTGTAAATAGTTGATAAACTATAGTAGATTTTGGTTTGTGTGATTTGGAGATCAATAAGTTGAATTTGTGGGTTTCTGGGAATCTCTCTAGAGGTGATATGGTCTCTGACAAATATGGATATACTACCACAGTTGCCATTGGGTCTGATGGTGTGGTAGGCAGTAAACTCAGGTATGTAGAAAGTGCTTTTTGGGTATTTACCCAGGTTTCAGGAGTTACAATTATATGGATGCCTTCCAAATGCAGGAGTGCCTCATGGCTGGGGAGTTTGCTGTTTTAACTTCTGTCATTGAGCAGAACTGCCTTAATTTGATCCTGTTTTGATATTGATATTGATAGGTTTGCTACAGTGAAATGTTCATTAACTGAACCTTGCCTAGAAAAGGCACTATGGGAACAGCAAAGGCTTTTGTCAGTATGTGGAAACATTCGAACAAGAGGTGCAGACTATCCTTTGCAAAACAAATAGGACTGTCAAGCATCTATTTCCATGCTGACACATTGTAAATAACTCTAGAATGGCACTAGTTGTTAAAGGCAATCATATTTCTGTTGCCCCTATGCATCATTTGCGGAGAAAGGAGGATTCCTCTCAGTACTAGGGTTTTGCATTTGTTACATGCGCAAAAAATACAGACATGTCCCTCTGCATTTCCCTCAGATTTTTTTGGCCCAAATCATTCACCTCTCCCCACATACACAACTACCTTGTCATAGTAACATTTATCTAGTGCAAGGGTCCAAAGGTCTCTTGAGACATCTGAGATCCTGGCATCTGAAAGACATCTCACTGTTACTCTGCCTTTGTTCAGCCTAGTGAGTGGGAAATCTGTCTCACTATAGACTAATCAGTTATTAAAGCTTTTTTGCTTGTGGATTAGGTCTGGTGTACTGCAAGTGAGACCATTTGTTGTACGGTGAGTCTTTATTAATGTGAGATATTTTGTGATGTGATGTTTGATTTTGATGTATACTGAGACTTCCAACTGACGAGTCTGGGATGCTTAGGGAGGGTTTTTTTACAGTGTCAATATCGGGGAGCCTCATGGTACTGGCTGCAGGGCTGAAGCCCCCTTTCCCAGCTAAAAAGAGAGAAAAGAAAAAAAAATATTCTAACTCAGAAAATCGACTATTATTTCTAAACTAAAATAATAATAATTAATTTTCTGTTTTGTTCTATGCCCTTGGAACTCCATCCATGAGTGGAGTTCCTAGGACATCCAAAAACAAACAAACAAAAAAATATCTGCTTCTTACAATTCCTGGGCTATTTTGAAAACAACCTGTGATGATGTGAGGTATTGCCAGCTACATCAGGAGAAGTAGGGCAGTGGATGTGTAACATATGCCAGCAAAGCTAGTTGAATTTTGTAAAGAATTATATGTCATTTGTATATAAAATTGATTTGTACAACTGCTTGTGTAAAAAATGTATCTGTAAAGCTGCTTGTGCTAAAAATGTACCAACAGCGGTTCCTGTTGGACAAAAAAGAAATACTGTATAATGTACTGTATAATGTATGTCAGACTGTATTGTAACTGTTGAAAAGAATATATTGTAGCAGAGAATACTGGAAGAGAAGAGGTAAATCTCAGTCCAGCTAACTTTGGAAAATAGTCTGAAATTAAATTACCTGGTTTAGACCATAAAGATTGCATCTTACAGTTCTGACTGCAGCCAGAGACAAAATGTCTGTGAAAACCAGGACTAGGAATCCTACTGTATTATCCTTAGGGTTGAACTAATTCTTACCCTGCAAGGGTGGAAGTTTTAGAAATGGTTTTATAGCTTCCAAATGCTATAAACACATCTTAACAAAGCTCTGTATGTGTATATTATTACACATATGTGCTAGATTCTGGTTCAGTTTCTAGTAAAGGGGGATCCAAAAGTCAGGTGACCAGATGTATGTGATATCATTTTGATATTTAGCAGAGAAATGCAGTTGTAATTTAAGTATATATTTTGTTTCCATCATCATACATTTTTTTTCTTATTATTTTTTCTTTTTCTGGTTCTCTTTTTTCCACTTTATTCAAAATGATGTGTAATAACAATACTAACTAATTATACAATTATATATGTTTTTATAGATAGTTTTTAGGGTTCTTGTACATAGACCTGAAGAAGTCTAGAAGGACAAAAGCGATCTTTGTTAACAATAGGTTATGAAAATAGAATATGATTTTTACAATTGATTTTTACATGCAAAAGTTATATGTATATATTTATATATATTTTTTGATTGCCAAATGGACTAAGGTTGATATATTTCCAGCCATGTAGTATATTGTCTTGGATAAAATCACAGACTTAATAATCTGGTTAAATAAGAGGTGCCACATCATTATAAATTTTAAAGTACAGAAGGCATAAGGGTTATGTTATTATGACAGCTACTAAGTAGGGCAGGACCAGCACAATAAACCACTCCCTTGCCTGATAAAAAGTGTATATATATATATATATATATATATATATATATATATTTAGAAAGCTTGTGAGGAAATTATTACTCTATTTTTGTTTTACTTGGATCGCTTGTCTGTGTACTTAATAAAGGCTTTTTGACTGGAAACAGACTGCCTGCCTTGCTTGGATTACTTTCAAATACTTAGTAATTCTGTACAATTATATATTTTTTATTATTATTATTTTTTTTACTTAAGATGAGTTTAAGTTCTCTTCTTCTACTACTTTTGTCTGATCTGATTAATATACAGTGATTAATTAGAGATATATGAACTGAAAATCGTCCACATGGAGAAGTTTCTTACACTGTGATGTTTTAATATTAGATGAGACAGAAGTCTTGGGGCAGTCTGTTTCTGAAAATCTGACAAAGAAGGGACACTCACCCACTTCATCTTGCCTTGGTCTAGTAAGTGAACTAGGGGACAGTCATTTTTTTATATTAGTCAGCAAAATATAGTGAGATTAGTTAAGTATTGTTTTTCTGTATCTGTGTGAATTTTTCCATCTGCGTTATTGTTAATATTTCCTGTGATTGAAACTCCGGTGTTTATTGTAAATAGATATTTAGTATTTTCATGTTCTTTTATTATTTATGATTAAATATATTTAAACTATTCATTGTGGCTGGTCTTTTAGAGAATATTTTCACCTTTGAGATACTTATATATATATTTGGTGACACTGTGGCCACTCCTGAAAGCATTTCTGTATTGGTCAAATGCTACCATTTGTATTAGTATTAATTTTACTCAGTATAATTGGGTACCCTTGTAAGAGCCTTAGGGTAGTTGGCTTTGGAGTGCTCTGGTGGCAGTATATACCTTATAGTCCAGGCAGAGGGGCATAGCTGGTTAATCTGTGCAAGCCTTTCCCAGGTGTGTGTGTGTGTGTGTGTGTGTGTGTGTGTGTGTGTGTGTGTGTGTGTGTGTGGCTTCACAGAGAGGGTGGTGAAGGATTTGGATTGGAACACTCGTTTGTGGACACAACTCTAAAGCTGTGTCAGTGGGGAGTGTTATTTGTGGCCTGGATTGAGAGAGGGAAACCCAGCTCCAGGACTAAGTGTGTTCCCTGTGTGTTCTTAAGGAAAATTGTGCTTATTTCAGAGAGCTGCATCTGAAAATACTGTGTGTATCTATTTTTTGTTGCAAATGAGCATCTCTCACCAGTGTCAGTAGTGAGGATTGATGCTCCTTGATTACTGGCCCAGAGGAGGGATGTCACATATTGGTGAACAGTGGTGTGGATATTAATTGAACTTCTGTAGCCTGTAGGCAGTTGTCACTGAAGGTGTGTGTACTCTCAGCAGCCACAAGGTAAACATACAAAGTTTCATTTTAATAACAGCTTTATTTATTTTTATTAGTTAGTTTAGTCAGGGAAAGTAGGCAAAGATGTCAGTAGAGGATTATGGTAAGCTGACAAAGAACCAGTTGCCAAGCTGTGTGAAACCAAATGATTAGTGCATGCCAACCTGACTAAAGAGGAAATGATTCCAGCCTTAGCTGCAGCTGTAGCCCAGACCAGCCACCAGGAGGATAACCAGTCTGGTGATGCAGATTTGCAGCCCTCGGAAACAGGATACTTCACCTTTTCATCAGAGGACTTAAAAACCTGTCTGGATTTAAACAGACTTGAATTGCCCAACATTTGGAATTAGAATTAGCAGAGAGACTGTGCCAGGCAAAACATATGGAATTAGAATCAGCAGAGAGACTATGGCATTTGTAGGCTGAAGAAAATGAGAAACAGTGCCAACGTGAGAGGACGATGCTGACTCTTTTTCGGGGTCATGGACGTAATGGGAAGGGAATAACTGAATCCCAGAAGCAATAAAGGTCAGTACATTTCTTCCACAGTTTACAGAGGGTGAAAATTTGGTAGTTTTATTCATATATTTGAAAGAGTATGTAAACAGTATAATGTTGACCAAGGGCTCTTGGTATGGTTCCTGACCCCCTTACTCCATGGTAAAGCTGTTAACTGCTGTTTCTAAATTGTCCGATACTGATTGTTTAAACTATGATAAAGTTAAGCAATGTTTATTGGAATATTTTAAGTTAACACCTGAAGCCTACAGAAAAAAAAATGTTTTGTGAGCATAGATGCAAGGCAGATGAAAGTGTATGTGATTATATTGCTGAGTCAAGCACTTATTTTCATAAGGGGTGAGTGGGTGTTAGGTCACCACTATTGAAAGTCTGGCAGACCTTTTGGTGAGGGAACAAGCCCTTAGCACTTTGCCTGAGGACATGAGAATCTGGTTGACAGACTGGCGGTGTAGCTCTGCAGATGACATGGGGAAAAAGGGGCTCTCTACTTAGCAAGCAGGGCATCACTGCACAAGAAGGGGATACCCAGTGCTGCACATGGATATAAAGGAACTCATAATTATATCCACCAAAGACAAGAAACTATTTAGTACCACAAATGACCAGGAATAGTACCTCCAAGTTCTTTTATTTGGACAGCAGTTATAAAATGTCATAAAACTGAAAAATGTAGGAATACATTTCTCTTAGCGCCTCAGCTTAAAACAGCCTTTTTAGCTTTTTAGCCTTTACAGAGTAAATAAAGGAACTCATAGTTGTCAGCCTAAACCACCCCAACAGAGTCCACCAGTAACAGGGGAAGCCACAAGTTCAGGTCCACAGCCAGGACCAAGGGGTCAATGTTTCAAATACCTTTGGCCAGGGTTCACCTTGACTGGGAGGGCAGAAAAGGAAGCAATTAAGTAGGTGTGTTTGAGGATATTCTATGTCTTGATAGGGAATGATTTTGATAATGCAGTACCTTGTATGCCTGCAGTTACATGCAATCAGGCTTGGAGACAGGCATGTGGGCCTGGTAGCTTGGGGGAGACCCCGATAGACCCCATACCTGAAGCCAGGGCTGGTGAGTTGGCTATTTTTAGGGCGGAAGCTACCTTGTAGCAGTGAGCCTGAAGGCGAGCCACAGCTGCTGGAAGGTACTGATGTTCCCTTGGACAGGGTGACTGCAAAGACAGAGGTGAGTGGTAGTGCCCAGGCTGACAGTGAGGAACCTCTGTCAGAGGATACCAGACTTCCTGTGGAAGGGGAGCTGGGAAGGGTCACAAAGATAGAGTTGAGACAGGCTCAGCCCTCAGACCCTACACTGCAAGGTTTGAGGGAAGTAGCTAAGAAGAAACCTGATTCTCAAGGAAAAGGGGAGTCTGTATACTGGAACAAAGGGTTACGGTATAGAGAGTGGACCCCCGAGAGAGGGCTAGAGGGTGAGGTAATACAGCAGTTGTTAGTGCCTAGAGCCTACCATCTGGCACTTCTAGCCATAGCCCATGACATTCCTTTTGCAGGTCATATAGGCATAAAGCATACCAAGAGATGTATTATGCAAAACTTTTATTGGCCTGGGATTGCAAGGGATGTAACAGGGTACTGCAGGACCAGTGAACAGTGCCAAAAAGTAGGCAAATCAGGAAATGAGGTCAAAGTTCATTTGATGCCTTTTCCTGTGACTGAGGAGCCATTTCAGAGGGTAGTTATGGATATTGTGTGGCCTCTGAGTACCCCAAGTTCCACAAGGAAGAAATATATCCTGGTGGGTGTAGATTATGCTACTATATACCCTGAGGTGATGGCTCTGCCCTCCATCGAGGCAGAGAAGGTGGAAAATGCTTTGTTAGAGATTTTCAGCAAGGTAGGTTTCCCGAGAGAAATACTGACTGACAGAGGTACCAATTTCATGTTAGACCTGTTGGCTTGTCTGTGTAAGTGCTGTGGGTTGAAGTGCCTGAAGACCACCCCCTACCATCCCCACACTAATGGTCTTGTGGAGAGGTTAAATTCTACACTCAAGACCATGCTACGGCTTTTGCAGACCAGTTTAAAAGAGAGTAGGACAACTATTTGCTCCATCTGCTGTTTGCATTCAGGGAGGTACCCCCAGGAATCCACAGGTTTTTCACCCTTTGAGTTGCTGTATGGGCATAGGGTGAGGGGTTCTTTATGTTTGATTTGTGATGAGTGGGAGAGTGAGTGTGAGTCCCACAAGGACTCTGTTGTATCATATGTCCTAGACCTCAGGACAAGACTTAGGGAGCTCATGGGTTTTGCCCAGGAAAACCTGGCAGGAGCCCAACAGCAGAAAACGGTCTTTTATGACAGGAATGCTCGAGCCTGAGAGTATGCTGTGGGAGAGCAGGTTTTGGTGCTCATTCCTGTCAGACACATTACACTGAAGTTAGCTTAGGAGGGACCCTTCAAAGTGGTAAGGAAGGTCAGGCTGACACCTCTTTGGAAGAGGTAGCAATGTTCCAGCAGCTATCCCCTACCGAGGTTCGAGAAATCCAAGCAGTGTTACAGGAGTTTGGGAGCATGTTCATTGGGAAACCTGGGTGCACCCATGTGGTGCAGCACCATGTGGCTACAGGACCCCAAAGGCCTATCAAGCAGGCTCCTTACAGGGTGTCTGAGCAAGACAGACAGACTCTGAGGGAGAAGATATGGGAAATGTTGGCACTGGGAGTAATCCAGGAATCAAGCAGTCACACTGCCTCCCCAGTGGTGCTGTTACCAAAGAAAGATGGCAGCACCAGGTTCTTTGTGGGCTATAGAAAACTAAACAACCACACAGAGTCAGATACTTACACCATGCCTAGGACTGATGAAGCCTGAGAGCAGCTGGGTGGGGCTACGTATCTGACCACTATTCATCTCACCAAGGGCTAGTGGCAGGTGCCCTTGACTCCCACTGTTAGAGAGAGGTCAGCCTTTGTGACTCCTTTCAGATTATACGAGTTCATGAAGATGCCCTTTGGGATGAAAAATGCCCCAGCAGCCTTCCAGAGGCTGGGAGATGTTATCCTAACAGGAGCAGGAGATTAAGTGCTTGCTTACCTAGATGATATTACTGTCTTCAGCGATTCCTGGCAAGAGCACCTTCAGCATGTCAGGGAGATCCTGGGCAGACTGCAAAGGGCAGGGTTGACCATTAAGCCCAGTAAGTGTCAGGTGGGAATGGCAGAAGTCTCCTACCTGAGACATAGAGTGGAGAGTGGTAAGATCAGTCCAGAACCTGTCAAAGTGGAAACCATTCAAGTGTGGCCTGTCACTCTTATCAGAAAGCAGGTGAGGGCATTCTTGGGGACAGTGGGGTATTATAGGAAGTTCATTCCCAATTATAGTACAATAGCTGCTTCCTTCAAAGATCTGATGAGGAAAAAGAGGCCAGATAAGATAGTGTGGACCCCAGCATGTAAGCAGGCATTCCAAAAGCTTAAAGGGGCTTTGGGATGGTCCCCCCTGTGTTAGCCAGTCCAGATTACAGGAAATAATTTGTTGTGCAGGTGGATGCTTCAAACCATGGGGTGGGGGCTGTACTCAGCCAGGTTTCCTCAGAGGGAGAAGACAACTCAGTTGTATATATCAGCTGTAGACTCCAACCTACAGGGAATGTTATGCAGCAGTAGAAAAAGAATGTCTAGCCATAGTATGAGCACTGCAGAAACTTTAACCCTCTCTGTATGGAATTCACTGTTGTTACAGACCACAATCCCTTAACATGGCTACATTGAGCCAGCTGGCAAAATGCAGAATTATTAAAGTGGAACCTAGGGATACAGCCATATGTTATGACAGTGCAGCACCGTAGTGGGATCAGCAATGGCAATGCAGATGGGCTCTCAAGACAGGGTATGGATTAATGTGTTCTCAGACAAGTTTATATCCCTCAAGCCATGTTTCTCAAGGGTCACTTGAAAAACTAGCTTGAGTCTACAAAGGGGGGAGAGATGTGATGATGTGATGTATTACCAGATATGCCAGGAGAAGTAGTGCAATGGATGTGTAACATATGCCAGCATAGCTAGCGGGAGTTTTATAAAGAATTATATGTCATTTGTATATCAAATTGTTTTGTACAGGTGCTTGTGTTGAAAACATATTTGTAAAGCTGCTTGAATTAGAAATGTGCCAACAGTAGGTCCTGCTGGACAGAAAGAAATAAACCTGTATGTCAGACAGTATTGTAACTGTTAAAATGGGGTGTATATCAGAACGACGAAAGTACATATGTGTGACTACATAAAAGTTGACACATAATACGCAACACCTGTAAATAGCGAACGGCCAGAGAATTTAATTTCTTGCTAGTGAAAAAATTCATGTGGCCATTCGGAAAAAATAAAAATTAAAATCCATTATCAAGTGGGCGGCTTCACCCCCCACATCCCCAACATGGAGGGCTGTGACCCCCCCCAAGTAAATATACCAACTCCGAGATTGCACTGTAGCGAAGGAAAAGACAAATCTGTTTAGTTGGCCAACTATCTCCTTGCCCTGTGGCATATTCATCGAATCACTTAAATGCAGTTCGATGAATATGTGTCGCTCTTTATGTATTCACTCAAAAGCAGTGTTGTGCTTCCAATATAGACCCGTTGAAATTAATATATTGTAACAGGGGATACTGGACGAGAAGAGGTTAATCTCAGTCCAGCTAAATTTGAGTAATAATCTGAAATTAAATTACTTGGTTTAGTGCATAAAGATTACATCTTACAGTTCTTATTGCAGCCGGAGACAAAATGTTTGTAAAAACAGGACTAGGAATCCTAATATATTGTCCTTAGAGGTGAACTAATTGCTACCCTGGAAGGGTGAATGTTTTTGAATTGGTTTTATAGCTTCCAGATGCTATAACACATCTTAGCAAAGGTCTATGTATGTGTATTATGACACATATGTGCTAGATTCTGGTTTGGTTTCTAGTAAAGGGGGTAGTGTGGGAACCAGAAGTCAGGTAACCAGATTTATGTGATGTTGTTTTGTAATCCAGCACTGAAATGATGTTTTAATACTAGATGAGACAGAAGTCTTGGGGCAGTCTGTTTGTGAAAACCTGACAAAGAAAGACCACTCACCCACTTCATCTTGTCCTGCTCTAGTAAGTGAACTTGGGGACAGTAATTATTTAGACCAGTCAACAAAATATAGTGAGATTAGTTAAGTATTGTTTTTATGTATCTATGTGAATCTTTCCATCGGTGTTATTTTTAATATTTCCTGTGGCATGAAACTCTGGTGTTTATTGTAAAAAGATATTTAGTATTTTCATATTGTTTTATTATTTATTATTAAACATATTTAAATTTTTCATTGTGGCTTGTCTTTTAGAAAATATTTTCACCTTTCTGAGTACTTATATTTATTTGGTGACACTGTGACTGCTCATGAAAGCCTTGCTGCATTGGTCAAACACTACCATTTGTATTAGTATTAATTTTACTCAGTATAATTGGGTACCTTTGTAAGAGCCTTAGCATAGTTGGCTTTGGAGTGTTCTGGTGTCAGTATCTACCTTATAGTCTGGGCAGAGGGGCATAGCTGGTAAATCTTTACCAGCCTTTCCCAGGTGTGGGTGTATGTGTGAAAATCAAATCTCAAAGTGCGCGTGCACGTGTGTGTGTGTGTGTGTGTGTGTGTGTGTGTGTGTGTGTGTGTGTGTGTGTGTGTGTGCGTGTGCATGCGTGTGTGTGTGTGTGTGTGTGTGTGTGTGTGTGTGTGTGTGTGTGTGTGTGTGTGTGTGTGTTTGTGTGAGCTACTTGGAGCAAGGCACAGAGCACTGGTTTCACAGAGAGGGTGGTGGAGGACTTGGCTTGGAACACTCGGATGAGGACTCAACTCTGCAGCTGTGTCAGTGGGAATCTTATTTGAAGCCTGGAGAGAGAGTGGGAAACCCAGCCCTAAGACTGAATGTGTTCTTTGTGTGCTTTTAAGGGAAATTGTGCTTGGTGCAGAGAGCTTCATCTAGAAATACTGTGTGTATCTATTTTTTTGTTCCAAGTGAACATCCCTCTCTAGTGTCAGTGGCGAGGATTGAGGCTCCTTGATTACTGTCCCAGAGGAAGGATGCCACACAGCCCAACATTAGGCTTCCCGGTCATGAACTGGGTTTGGTCAACAGCATTCAGCAGTGGCAGAAGCATCTCTCAATGCGCGACTCACAAGACAGCTGCAGTTATGCAGCTAGGAGCCCATCCTATTGGCTCAGACTGCCTCTGGTGGCTGAGCCAAGAAGAAGGAAGTAGTTGATGTGAAAAAGAAAGTACAAGCACAGGAAAGTTTTTTATAGGTTCATAGGTAAGTACTAGGCTAGCTACCCTTGCAGGCCATTTTGAGCCTAGTTAATTTCCCTTTTTGTGCTCGAAATAACCCATCCCGTAATCTATAATCATGTATTACTCCTAATGAGAATAACCCAAAGCTTTAATCGATACTGGAAATTTTAGTTCATTATTGATAAATTCATGCCAAGAAAAGGAAACAAATTATCCACATAATAATGAACCGAAGGAAAACAAATTTACATTTTATGTTATTCCCAAGGAAAGACAGTGTGTTTAGAGATATAAAAAAACATTTGACGTACAAGCATGAAATGATTTGATAAATGAAATGCATTCAACTTGATCATACAACATCCATATGAATCATCAGTTACAAGGGCTAACAAAAAGGCTTATCAATTTGTAAACCATCTTATAAGTATAATGAATATGAAATAAATTAAAAGCACTAGTACATATCTGGAAAAGCTAAACCACCCTGATAATCCAAGGCAATACTAACCCCCAAGATATTCACAGAACGCGTTCTCCTCATGAAATGTTAACATTTTATTTTATTACATCATGAAATAAAGGGAAGCAAAATGAAATTCTGGAAAACAAACATACAGGAAGGGTCATAATTTTAATATTCACTTTACCTACTACATCCAAAGAAGCCAATTTAGAAATTCTTATAATAAATCCAGCTAATTACATTACTAAATTAATCAAAATGATCCTAAAATGGTACACGCTTGAACTGTAAGGATTAAAAGGGGAATATACAAAGCCAAAACATACTTTTGCTTATATCAGACTTTCATAATTAGAAATCCATTTAGGTTCATTATTGTCTCTAAAATCTCTCAATCTCTATTTTTTCATTGTTTTAAAGTATTTTTTTCAGGCAATTGGTATGCTACTCTCTGGATATGAGAAGAAGGCAAGTACTTAAAGTGTGTTTGTGAATGTATGTATAGGTGAGTGCATCTACATGGACAAACTGTGGAAGGGATTGTTGGGGAATGTTTCATTTTGATGTCAGTGAAGTGCTTCTGCATACATGTACAAACTACTGAAGGAGTCATTGGGAGAAATGTTTCATTTTGATGGCAGTGAAGAGGTTGTGCATGCATAGACAAACTACTGAAGGAGTTGTTGGGGGGAATATTTTATTTTGATCATATGCAGTGCTTCATTCTAATATCAGTGAAGTACTTGTGCATACATTGACAAAAAACTGAAGGGGTCATTGGAGGAAATGTTTCATTTTGATGCAAGTGAAGTTTTTGTGGATACATAGAGAAACTACTGAACGGGTCATTGGGAAATGTTTCATTCTGATGTCAGTGAAGTGAATGTGCATACATGGGCAAAGAACTGATGGGACTGTTGGGGGAAATCTTTAATTTTGTTGCCAGCGAAGTTCTAGTGCCTACATGGTCAAACTACTGAAGGGATCATTGGGAGGAAATATTTAATTTTGATATCAGTGAAGTGCTTGTGCACAAACTAATGAAGGGGTGATTTTGGGAAATATTTCATTTTATTTATTTATTAACTGGGAAAGTCCGACTTGGAACAAAGATAATTTTTAGCAGATTCCCAGGGAGAAATGCGCCAGACGCATATCTTTGTAATGTGGGAGGAAACTGGAGCACCCAGAGGAAACTCACACAAACGTAGGGAGGACATGCGGACTCTACACATTAGGGACACCAGCCAGGAATCGAACTGGAGAACCTCTTATGTAAGGCGACAATGCTACCACTGCACCACTCCGCTGTCCAGTGGGAAGTACTTCACAGACATATGGCAAGGCTACTCAATGTAACACTCTGATGTCTGTGAAGTGCTTGTGTATACACAGACAAACTGCTGAAGGGGCCGTTGGGGGAAATAATTGATTTTCACATCTTTGTAGGTGGGGTTAAGTAAATTACTTTGTCCAGTTGCTACTATTTTAATTTTATTACATTCTGATATCTGAGGTATATTCAGTTAATAAAGTTGGCTTTAATTGGATGCATAGATAAAAGTGACACTTTTGTCATTTGTTTAAAATAACCATTTATTATTCTGGCTTTGCAGAAGTAGTGTGCATATTTTTTTTTTCATTTTCTGTAACAGTCAGGCATCAGCATTGCACACAACAAATAGCTGTCTGTGTTGGTCTGGGAAGGATGTGTGTGATAGTAAATGATCATTGGCAGAGTGTTACACTGAGTAGCCTTGCCATGTAACAGTACTTGGTTTCCCTGTTGAGTTTTTGGCTGTTTATTCCTTCTATGTGAAGTTCTCTTCCCTTTGGCGATTTTATCCAAGTGCGTTGGTTTCTTCTTCCTGATACTCAGCTGTATGATATATGCCTCCAGCTATTTGTTCTTTTACTTTTCATCCCAGTCTAACATCAAAGTGGTAAACAGAAGATAACTGTCTTTTTGGAAAGGTAGGAAGAAAGGCACTATTCCGAGAAAGACTGAATATATTTTCTTACTCATGTTGAGATGTTGAGGCCATCTTTATTAAGTCAAAAGTTCAAAAAGAAAAAAAACTAAGATGTTCCTCAGTGCACCTTAAACTTATGACTTCTGGGGTTCCAGCAGATTCCTATCTTAATTCAATTACTTCCTCCAGACTTAAATTACAAAGAAGTCTTGGACAGTTACAGAGTGTTAAAAGCATGGGGCGGGGTGTGTGTGTGTGCAAAAAGTAAGATGAAGTATGGAAAGCAAGAAAGAAATAATCTGTCTGGGTGGTGTACGGCAGGATGAAGAGAAAACAGAGGGGCCCTGGAGGAGTACAGGGGAGACTAGTGGGTAACGGGGAACCCATGAAGTATTGACTATAGCTATAGACATCTAAGGTGTATATAATCATTAAGCGGCTAAAATGAGTGGGTTTGTACTGAAGCAGTCTGTGGATGAAAGTGAATGACGACATCTGTTTGATCATACGTAATGGTTATTGACTATTGACCCCACCTATTTGGCTCCACCCATTCATTTGCTTCCTGCAGCCCCCTTCCCTTGCTTGGAAGTCACCAGCTGCCATGGGTCAATATATGGCATTATACTATGTGTCAAGGTTGTGTGCATGGCATGTGATGTGTTAGGGTAGTACTTATAATTCTGTGTTTTTTAAGACTGAGGCCTCCATATTTCTTATATATTTGCAGCTGTTACAAGCACAGTTATTTCTGTTTGGTAGGAATTAATTATCTGAGGGCATAAGGCATTTGCTACACTGCTTTAGTATAGTTAATGCAATTAGGCTAGCAACAGAAGGGAAGCAAGCAGGCTGATATTCCATATTCCCCCTTGTGAATTAAAACTTGATTGATTCAAAGAGAGATACAGAGTATAAATAAGAGAAGTGTATGCATTGCTCTCAACTATTCAGGGATAAATCCAGAGAAAATCAGGACCAATCAGGGACCCTTTTAAAATATAGTACTATTAACGTGAGACCTTGACAGAATAAGAGCATATGAATTGATACACATTTCCTGAAGTAAAATAAGTCTATAACTCCTAATTATTGTCATTATTGTTTAAGTGCAATTCACCATGTTTCTTCCGAAAGTCACCGGTTTTAGGAGGGATTAAGAGAGACAGAGCAAAATTTGAGTCAAAACCAGTGATGTTCCTGAAAATCAGGGACATTTGAGAGGTATGAATGTATGGCCTATTGAGATTAACTTATTAATCAGTTAAGTTATGGGTAGTGCAGTTGTATAAGTATGCCTACTTAAGTAATTGCACAACTTGTATTTATCTGTGACTGTGGTAACACAGCTTGGGAGCCTTAGTTAACAGTAGCATGGAGCTATTTGTAGTGTCTGTGGGCTAAGTTGCACAATATAGCATCTCTAGGGGTTACTTGTGAGCTACATTTTAGGTACTAGGTGCACGACTCTACATGCTATGCAGTTATATCATCGATATCAATGGAAATATGTTGATTTAGTCATTAAGACTACAAGTACAGTGAAACTATAATGCAGTATGTGGCTGAGCTGACATAATGTGCTATTAACTATAAATTTAGAACAAATCAAAGTGAAGTAGGAAGAGGCAGATTTAATTGAATTTGCAATGCTGCTAACCAAAGACAACTGAAGTCTGGTTCAAATATGATGTTTCCAAAAACATTAAAAATAGCAGAGAACATGGAATTGACAGGCAGAATATGGTATAGTTGAGGAAGCAAGCGATACCAGCTGCCACAATACATAAAGAAGAAATGTACTGATAAATCTGGAAAAGGAAGGAGTTGGTTGTCATTGCAGCAGCAAATAATATAGCATTTTTGCTTGTAACTTAAAAAAGGCATAACCATAGGAAACTAGGGCATATAAAACAAGCATGTCCTAGTGGAAGTCAGTCATAAGTCAAAAAGCTAACTAAGATAGCTGCATGAAAACAATATAAATATACTAGTAATAATGCAACAAAACTGTCATTTTTTTCTGTGCTAAGCAATACATAGGAATAAGTTAAAAAACATTAGAAATGGAAATTGATATAGTGGCAGAAGTATTACTTATGGTTGAAAAATTTTTCTGGCCACGTTTCCAAAGAAAATGTTTTATTCTAAAATCTAAATATTAGAAAATATATATTGGAGTAACTTTGTCAGTACTGGCCTGTAATAGGGTGAAGTGTGCTTTGAAAAACAGAAGAAATAGTTGTTATTGTTTTTGATGACTAGACATAGTTCTTCTTTGTGTACAATGACCTAGTTACTGAAGTTTGTTTTAAAGTGAACACAGTTTGTGAATTCACATGGACTAAATAAGTTATGGTCTGTTGAAGAATTGCTGAAATTATATACTGAATTATTTTCAGAAGAACTAGGTACAATGCATGGTAGGAAAATGGTGAATCCATATGTTTTCCACAAGTTCTGCAAGAATTAACCCCTGCCGAATGTGATGAGAGACTGACAGAAAGTTAGTAAGGTAAGAAAGTGCATATACTAATAGTCAGTGATGCATATGGAATGAGCTGCAAGATATTGTTATAGTGGTGAAAAGTGGTAGTTGTATTCATGCGTGTGGTGGACACAAGGTAAGTGTGAGTCAAGCTACTACTATAAAGTACATCTACTACCTGGAGTAGAAAAGTCTATGGCTGTGCTGAGTAGGAGCAGTGTGTTCTGGAAAAATAATTGAACAGCTTCGGTATACAACATTACATTATATATTACAAGTATTTTGTAACAAGTACTGCTTAGTAGCAATTCAGGGAATGACAGATAATCACTTGAAACATGTGAATGCAATGGTGTACTTAAATGATTAGCTTGTCACTGGAAAACAGATGGTCATCGTCTAACTAACATACAGAAACTGCAACACGTTTTACAAACATGTCCTTAAGAGAGTACAGGAAGGGAATTTGGATTAAATATATGTGTCATGTGACAGGTAAAAAAATATTGACCCTTCAGCTGAGAAACTAAAAGCAATTCATGATATGCTTCCCCACTTAGAAAGAGATACAAACATTTCATGGCTTGGTAAGCAGTTATGGGAAATTTGTATCTCAACAGATTACAGTGCTGGCTCCATTGTACAGCCTGCTAAAGGAACAGATTCCAAGGCAATGGAAACACTTTTAACAAAATGAATATAAGAAAGAGTTATTAATATGTGATAAAGTGTTGGTAAACTACGACCAAACCCTGCCATTTCACTGTGGTCTAATTCTAGTACATATGCTAATGGAGCCATTGTTCAGTATATTATGCCCTCCTTTAGGACAAGACTTATTGCTTATGCCTCTAGAACAATGTTCCTATCTGAAAAAGAAATCTTCACTTTGATTATTGGAGTAAGAAAACTCTATCAGTACCCGTGGAATAGAAAGTGATGGATCATAAGCCACTGTTAACATTGTGTGCTCAGCATATGAGACTGTTCACATTGTAGAAACAAATATCTACTGACAGACAATCATCTTATTATCAGATGACTATTACACTGGATATAGAATGCAAAAGTGACAAGAGTTCTGTTAACAGAAATAATGGATGCAGTAACTGATGTACAGCTGAGTATATAAATGCTCTTGATAAATATTCCTTTCAAGAGGTTCCAGTGAAAAGTGAAAAACTAAACTTCAAGATAGACTGTTGGGATTCATAGAATCAATCAGAGCTTAACATATATAATAAGAGAATATCTCAATAATTAGAGAACAAGTTGTGGCTTTTTAGAAAAGCATCTGTAATTCTTTGAAAACTGAAAACAATCAATACTGGAAGAATTGCAGATAATAGTACTCAGTTCCTGCAAAAGAAATCTGTTACTCCATTAAACATAATTTGGTACATAATACATGCTATTAGCATCAAGCATCCTGCACTTAATGGTCTAGCAGAAAGGAAGGTTAAGACAAAGTTTGCATGAAAGACAACAAATGTAGTTGTGGAAGTGAAAGGTGAAATTTTGTTATTCCTTTTGCAATACAGGTTCATGCCCACCTGTACAATGGGTCAGTCACCAGGAGAGTTATTTCTCTATAGACATGTCAGAACAAGGACTGGCCTAATTAAACTGAACTTAGGTATTACTATAAGACAAAAATAGTATGTACAGAGTTTTCAGCATTATAAGCATGGAAAGAAATGATATGTCAAGAATTAGATTCTTTGTACCTTCAAGGTTCAATTAACAGGAAATTTCAGATGGATCCCAACTGAGATTTCTGAGCAGACAGGTAACGTTTCATCTCATGTTGATAGACAGATCTAGGTATCACTCACAGAATGCATAGTGATCAAGTGAGACCACAGTGAATGGAGATGTTCATTATCCAGGTAAAGTGAGTCCAAGTACTGTCATGGCGATCCATTACTGATGGGTAAAACCAAAGGTGATGTTTTGCAAGATTCCATGTTGTTAAGTAGCGAGGATAAAGTTTCAGAGACCCAGAGTTGAAAAGTTCACAGCTGGTTAGAATGCTAGTCCTATGTATGAATTTTTGATGTGACATTTTTTAGTATGGTCATATTTTCAAATTACACCAACAAATGTAATTGTCTTCTGAATTAGAAAGGAGGGTAATGTGGTACAGTGAGGTTGCTGTCAGAATGCTGGCAGTTTCGGGTTTCTGTGATGAGCCAGCTGTTGTAAGTAATGTATATTTAAAGTTTTACCTTGTCCAGTATATAACGCACACCTCAAGTAAAAGAGTTAATCCTCGGCTATGTTTTCTTCTCAGTTCAATATGCATAAGGGTGGTTGCTGTGCAGATATAGCCTAATTAGTTTAACAGGTAATGTGAGAGTGTTCAATCTCGCTGTTTGTTCTTACACCTGGGTTCGGAGCCGATCCTCGGCTCTGTGTCGGCCGCTTGGCAAGCTCTGCATCGAGAAGAAGCTCGAGACCAACCTAACTCCCACAATCCCCCTCTGCCTTTACCTCAGATCTAGTTTGCCGCTGCAGCGTTCACATCAGTTTGATGAGCTCGAGCAACCTTAAGCTAAGATTTATAATTTTCTTATATTTCTTCTAAATTTTTTTCTAAAAAAATTGTCTTAAGTGACTGTGTGTGTGTGTTAGTAGTGTTTCGAGGAATTCTCGGTTCCATATAAAGTCCTTTTATATACTTTATTAGAGTTTTCCCTCGGGGCCTACCCCACCCTTTTACTTGGATTGACTACTGGATTGACTTTTTACAGGATTTGACATAAGTTTCTGGATTAGACAAAATTACTGGACTTGACATAATATTGATTTTTTCTCTGTTAGCTGTACCTAAAATTGTGACATGGCTGAGAAAGCTAAGTCTGGCTTTAAACGCTGCCAATGTGGGCAGAAGATGTTGGTGACTGATAATCATAGTTCCTGCGTCTACTGTCTTGGCCCTCTCCATCTGCAAGAAGACTGCTCAATATGTCATTCTTTCAGTGGAAGGGTCATGACAGATAGGTGCAGGAAACTTATGGATAGGGGTCTTCTAAAACCTACTTTTCAAGAGGCTCTGGATGCATCAGACCAGGCATCCAAATCCTCGAAGGAATCGAAGACGTCGGAGCCCAGGTCATCGGCTCCGAGCTATTCAGTTAAAGTTCGATCACTGGTTCCACAGACTTCGGGGCCGAGTGTTGAACTGTTGTCAGTTTCCGAGCCTCGAGTCTTGGAACCGGTGACAGAGCTCCCTCCCCCGGCACTGTTGAGGTCGGCTCCGTCTTCGATTCCTTCGACGCGCTCTTCCAGGCCCCTCTCCGACACCAATGTAGACCGCGTGGTGCAGAAATTAATGGAGAATACGGCCTTATCCAAGCTCATCTCTGTCTCCTCCCAGTTGGTGTCGAGACTCGAAGGCCTTCCCTTATCTCCACCTGTTCCTCCTCCGAAACCTATCCAGTCTTCGGAGCCGGGAGAGGCTGATCTGGTGATTGTGGAGCCCTCGGTGCCAGAACCGTCTTTCTCGGTCGGCTCCGTTCACCTCGACTCCGTCGGATCCGGTACCGGAGTCTCGGAGCCGAAGATCCATCCTTGGATCCGGGACTGAGAGTCGGACCGATGTTTCGTTTCCGACGCTCCCTCTCGGGGCCTCGGCTCAGATCGACTCGGCTCCGTCCTCGGGTCGATGCCTTCGGTGCCTGTCTCGGGATTCTTCCGATTTCCTCGAACCGGGAGATACCTCGACTCGGGACCCGGGGGCCTTCGACCTCATGAGGAAGGTGTTGTCTACCCAGACAACCACATCAGCAGAAACAGCTTCTCCTTCCCATAAAGGACCGTTATCCTCCTCTGCACCCACGGCTACATCTAAGCGTCGAGCACCTGTGTCTCAGCCACCCCTGGAGGGTGCCCCTCTTCCTCGGAGACTTCTTCGGATGCCCCCCCGAGGAAGTTCCGAGGAAAAGATTGTGTAAGAGGAGACACTTAGATTCTCCACAAGAATCATTGACATCGGACACTGACTTGGATGAGTCAGAAGGGTCCCCAAAGTCACCCTCAGAGGATGTCTCTTTTTCTGACATCCTGGAGATCCTAAAGCAGAGAGGTGATTGGCAAGCCCTCCCCCCTTCTGAGGATGAGTCAGTCTTGCTGAAGGCATTCGGTGCACGCCCTTCCTCCTCCTGTGTCACTCCGCCCTTCGATGAGTTGATGGAGCTGATTGCTCGAAGGGCGTGGGAGACGCCTGACACGGTGGAGCCAGTCCCTAGAAAGCCTAACAAATATATTACTGCCCCCCAGGATAAGGCTTATCTGACAAAGGGAGTGCCAGTGGACGCTATGGTGGTGGCAGCGGCCACGAAAATGGAGATGTCTGAATCTTCCTCATCTGTCCATCCGCCTAACAGAGATTCTAGGACTATGGACAGGTATGGGAAGCGCATTTTTAGTTCAGCGGCTTTTTCTATGCGATCCCTGAACTATTTGACCCACTTTACACGGCTACAGAGGGATCTAATCAAAGAGTTGGGAGATACCCTCCAGGGTACTACAGATGCTGCTGTTTCAGAAAAGGTTACAGCACATCTCAATACCCTTACATCTATTGCAAACTCGTCCATGAGGCTGATCTCATACGCAGCCGAAAGATCGAGTAGGGCAGCAGCTTCAGCGATTGCTCTTCGTAGACAATCCTGGATGCGCTTATGTTCATTTGCGGAAGCCTTCAAGTCTTCCTTTACTAACGCCCCATTTGATGGTGCCACTCTCTTTGGCCCCAAAGTAAAGGAGACCCTTACCCGGTGTGAGCAAGAGGGAAAGACTCTGTCTGCTGTCAGAGTCCGTTTTTCCACCCCATCCAGACTGTACCCCAAAGGGCAACGTGGTGGAAAAATGTGGTTTCGAAAACCCCAAGGATCTTTCCCAGGCACACAGGGTGATGCCCCCTCTAGAGGCAGAGGAGGGGGCAGAGGTGGAAGACGCCGCCCTGGCGGCAGAGGAGGTCCGCAAAACCAAGGTGACAGGGATACACCCCCTGGGAAACCTTTCCAGTACTCCTGAGAGGAGGCCCGACTGTCCTGCTCTGGAGGCAGTCGGGGGTCGCTTAGCTTTATACCCTCAGGCCTAGCGAAATCTTACATCAGACAATTGGGTAAAAAGCGTTGTTACCAGAGGCTACAGAATACCCTTCCTATTGCCCCCAATTCCGAAGAAAAGACTCCCAGATGTGCCGCCCCATCTGCGAGACCCTGCAGCTATAGAAATTTCAAAGCTGCTAGAAAAAGAGTAATCCAACCAGTCCCAGCGGACCAAAGAGGATTCGAACTTACTCAAGGTTCTTTTAGTTCCAAAAAGACAGGGGACTGGAGGCCGATTCTGGACCTAAGCAATCTCAATACCTTCATCAAGAAAGAAAAGTTCCGGATGGTCACGCTTCAATCGATCCTTCCATTTTTACAGAAGGACGACTGGATGTGCTCAATAGATCTGAAGGACGCATACTACCACATCAAAATGGCCAGGGCATCCAGGGATCACTTGCGCTTCCGGCTGGGAGCCAGCCACTTTCAGTTTCGAGCCCTGCCCTTTGGTCTGACCTCAGCCCCCAGGGTTTTCACCAAATGCATGGCAGTGGTAGCGTCTCACTTGAGACGCCTGGGATTCCAGGTGTTTCCGTATCTGGACGACTGGCTCCTTTCTGCCACCACCCAGCATCAACTGATTCAGGCCAGGGATTACACACTGCAGCTTTGTGTTCATCTCGGAATTTCCGTAAATTTCAAAAAATCTTTACTACAGCCATCACAGCATATCTCATTCATAGGAGCAGAATTGGATACGCATCGTTTAATTCTAAGACTTCCTCCAGAAAGGATAGCCTCACTACAAAGCCACATATCTCTTCTTCTATCATCCAGGAAAATCCCCAGCAAAACTGGTTCTGAAGGTTTTGGGTCTCATGGCAGCTTCTCTCATTGCGATACCATTGGGAAGACTGCACATGAGAGTTCTACAATGGCTACTGTTTGCACAATGGTCGTTCCAACAGCTACCTCTGACACACGAAATTCTGATCACAAACACATGCAAATCACACCTAGCCTGGTGGCTCCGGACTTGCAATCTTTCCAGCGGAAGACCATTTGTGCTACCCACGCCGACAGCTACGGTGACCACGGACGCTTCCCTGATAGGGTGGGGGGGCATCTTTCAGGGACAGACAGTCCAAGGCGAATGGACCAATTTAGAGTACAATCTGCACATCAATGTTCTAGAGTTGAGGGCAGTGTTTCTAGCATTGCAACACTTTGCTCCCCTTCTTCCTCTAGGGACTATTGCAGTTCAGACGGACAACATGTCCGTAGTCTGGTACATAAACAAACAAGGGGAACCAAGTCTTATCAGCTATGCAGAGAGGCCATGAGAATCTGGCAATGGGCGGAGTCCACGGGTCGCTTTCTGATTGCAACGCACATCCCGGGGTCATCCAACGTCATAGCCGACAGGTTGAGCAGAGCAATCCTATTGCCTCACGAGTGGTCCCTCAAACAGTCAGTTGCGAAGGAGATTTTTCGCAAATGGGGCCAGCCTTCCTGCGATCTTTTTGCGTTTCCAATGAACGCCAAATGCAGAAGCTATTTTGCCCTATTACCCCCTCCAGGGGAAGTTCCCAGGGACGCTCTGGTTCACAATTG
Source organism: Protopterus annectens (assembly GCF_019279795.1). NCBI lineage: Eukaryota > Metazoa > Chordata > Ceratodontiformes > Protopteridae > Protopterus > Protopterus annectens. The sequence goes on along the minus strand of NC_056733.1, from coordinate 1,567,280,283 downwards.
GCCCCCGGGTCTCCTGTATGCTTTTCCTCCCTTTCCCCTGATTACAAAGTTTCTGCAGAAAGCCAACAACCTGCAAAGGATGATTATCCTCATTGCCCCATTCTGGCCTCGTCAAATCTGGTTTCCCTTTCTTCTGGCACACCGCATTCGGGAACCCTGGATCCTGGACCCAGAGCCGGATCTACTGACCCACTTGTCAGGGGCTCCCCACCCCTCGCTACTGTCACTCCAACTAGCAGCTTGGCTGCTCCACTTCCCTACTTAGCCAGGTCTGATCTTCTTTCACCTGCAGTTCAGAATATACTAGTGGCTTCTCATAAAGCTTCCACTACAAAGACTTACACTAGTAAATGGAAGCGTTTTGTTTACTGGGCAAATACACAGCAATTGGACCCTGTTATAGCTCCCTTAAATAAGATCTTGAAGTTTTTAACCGAATTGTTCCACCAAGGAGCTTCTCCTGCCACTTTAAGAGTGCAATTGGCTGCCATTTCCAACTTTCATGTGGAAGAATGTTGGGCTCCTATTATGGCTCACAGACTTTGTAAGGCCTTTCTGAAAGGATCTTTCCATATTAGACCACCAGTTAGAACTCCTACATCACCTTGGAATCTGAACCTTTTATTATCTAAATTGATGCTACCTCCATTTGAACCAGCCTCCTCTTGTCCATTGAAGTATTTGTCGTGGAAGACCCTCTTTTTGGTGGCCATTACATCAGCTAGACGGGTGTCAGAGCTTCAGGCTCTTTCTATTAAACACCCTTATTTGATCTTTCACTCTGACAGAGTATCTCTTCGCACTAATCCGTCCTTTCTCCCCAAAGTTTGCTCCATTAATAACATTAATCAATCCATTGAGCTCCCTACCTTTTTCAAAAACCACTCCAATAAGTTGGAGTATATGTTACACAAGTTGGATGTTCATAGACAACTTAGATTTTACCTGGATAGAACAAAGGATCACAGGAAAACAGATCAACTTTTTGTAGCCTTTGCAGACAGCAGGAAAGGTGTAGCAGTTACTAAATGAACCCTTTCCAAATGGCTAACTGATTGCATTATATTTGTTTATGCTACTTCGGAACAAACTTTACCTGTCAAACCCAAGGGCACTCTACAAGATCAGTATCTACATCCCTGGCTCATGCAGCTCGCTTACCATTAGACACTATTTGTGCAGCTGCCACTTGGTCTAAACCACATACATTCATTTCTCATTACAAGGTAGACAGGGTTTCTAGGGACAGGGCAACCTTTGGTTCCACTGTGCTCAAGAACGTTCTCCCGTGAGTTCCTCGGGAACATGGAGCTAGGGACGCTACCCAGGTGTAAGAACAAACGGCGAGATTGAACACTCTCACATTTAGAAGTTATGTCCTTACCATAACGTTCCATGTGGAGTGTTCATCTCGCCTTTGTTCTTACATTCCCACCCTCCCACCCTCAGGAAGAACGTCCAGTTTGGTGTCTGGTTTGGTTTCTCCTGCTTCTGCATTACGCAGTTGTTGTGTATATATGTATATATATATATATGTATAGGTGTTTCTTTCAGTTATGTTGTTTTTGGCATGAATGTGTTACTCTCTCTGACTTCTGGTTTGCTTGCAAACTAGATCTGAGGTAAAGGCAGAGGGGGATTGTGGGAGTTAGGTTGGTCTCGAGCTTCTTCTCGATGCAGAGCTTGCCAAGTGGCCGACACGGAGCCGAGGATCGGCTCCGAACCCAGGTGTAAGAACAAAGGCGAGATGAGCACTCCACATGGAACGTTATGGTAAGGACATAACTTCTAATTCTGAGTTAAAACATTCAAAACAATTATAATATATTTATTGTTAGAACAGGGCAATACTGCTCCTCCATTAACATCTATCAACAGAGTAAGTTTAGTCAAGTTTTTAGGGTCTTCTTTTCACTAGGAACATGGATGCCACAGTACTGCTTTACTGTTGGACATGAGAGCAGCCTTTCACACAGTCTCACACACGGTAGTTAGAAGTGCTGTGATGGATAATGATAGCAATGTATGTGTTAAAACATAGCTAGAAAACAAGAGATGCAGACATGGTTTGTTAAAAGAGTTTTACTTTTAATCCAAAAAAATACACTTTTGAATTATGGACCAAGCTGTTATACTGCAGACTTGAATATGGGTTTGCATTTGCTTGCTGAAACTCTGTTCACCAAAGTTTTAGGTATAATCATCTGTAATAGTTTAAATTTTGAAAAGTCATTATGCAGTTACCATTGCTGCTTTACGGCAATTGACTTGGTTCTTGAGTTTTACTTCTGGCTTGGCTGACTTATGAGAGGTGTCTATATATCCCCACTATTAGTTTTCACTAGGTTCCCTTCTTTTCTCCCATATCTCAAAAATGCACATATAAGTGAAATAACAATCTTCTAAACTGCAATTGGTTATGTTTGTGGTGTGTGTGTGTGTGTGTGTTTGTATGTGCACATAAAACACTGAATGTTCAATCATCGAATATTTTTACCCAGGGAACAGAGTTAGTTGGCCAGCATTAGGAAATTTGCCCTTTTCTCCATTGTAGTCTGATCTTGGAGTTGGTATGTGTGTATGTATATATATATATATATATATATATATATATATATATATGTGTGTGTGTGTGTGTGTGTCTGTGTGTGTGGGGGATGCAGACCCCCACTTGAGTGGGTTTGAATGTGTGTGTGTGTGTGTGTGTGTGTGTGTGTGTGTGTGTGTGTGTGTGTGTGTGTGCGTGGGGGATGCGGACCCCCACTTGAGTGGGTTTGATATACTACGGTGTGTGTTTCTGTATTGATGTTGGTCCACTGTCTCTTTTCCCTGAGTAAAATATTCGATGAATTGAACGTTCAATGTTTTACATTCGATGAACAGAGGTTCAATGTATTACTTATTTGATGACTGAACATAGAGCTGGCCAGATGAATGAACAAATAAATGAACAAATGCCTCTGTGATAAAAAAGAAAGCATAGCAGATGATTTCATTACTACTAATACACACAACTTTCACATCTCTGCATTTGTTATCCAGCTTGTCATTAACTTTAGTGAATCTTGTAACAGAATACTGTAGTCAGTACTGTACTCTAAAATAATAGAAATGTGATAGAAATATGGGCTGGAGAGGTTAATTTTCTAAATGTACCTTGGGTGGAAGGGGTCTCCAGTTTCAATTTTATTTTTAAGGAGACGGCTTTATAGTCAGATCTCTAACAAGTGACAAAGATACGCAAGGGATGGTGCAAGATGCCTCCATATTAGTAAGGACAAGGTCCAAGATGTTTTTCCCCCAGTGAATACTCTATTACTAATTGTCCCAGGGTGGTTGTATTGACAAAGTCCAGGAAACTCTGTGCTTGTGCACTAGTGGTGGTGTTGGTTTTCCAGTCTATAGTTGGATATTTTAGATCATCTAGAAAAACGGTGTTGGGTTTAATCCTGAGTAATTCAAGTTCCTGTAGATAGATATTGTAGTTTTCTTGGGTTATAGAGGGACTTCTATAGCTAGCTAATATATGGGATGGGACATTTCTGATAGTTATTTGGACATGAAAAAGCTCAAGTGCATCATGCTCCTTTACCAACTTTGATATGAGTCTCTTCTAGATGAAGACTGAGACCCCTCCTCCTTATATTTCCCCCCCTGCACAGTAGCTGGTCCAATTGTGTGGAAGGCGTTATAGCTCTGCACAGGTGGAGCGCTCTCCACCATTTGAAACCATGTCTCAGTCACTCTACAGATGTTAACATCCTCCAGGGTGAGAAAGGCTTGTAGGGAGTGGAGTTTTTTGTTTACGCTCCTAGCATTGATCATAAACACCTTCATATTTTCCTTTGCTTGTTTTTTTCTGTTGGTAGGTTTACCAGGTTGCCATTGCCTAAAAAGGCATTATGAAGGTAGATATGTCTTTGCCAATAATTGAAACCCTGTAGGAATCAGATGCAGGTTGTCACTGGTAAAGCAGCATGGTTTGTTGATCATATCTCCCTAGGCTGACAAATACTGGACCCCCTTTGAATGACACCAAAAACTAAGCCAATTATTGAAGTCAGTTATTTTTTGCTCATATTGTGTATCACCCATTGAAAAAGTAGAATGCTGCTTAATGCTAGGCTCATAACAGTCTTGGGCACATAGTCTGAAAACTTCATCATATCTCTCTTCATATAGTTCAAGGAGCTACACCTATAGTCATTGACACCAGCATGAACTATGACAGAATCACAGTGGTACTTGTTGTTCAAGGACTTGAGTGCATGTGGGATCTGATGGATCCTGGCACCAGACAAGCAACTAACTGTCACTCTTTCCTTGCTCAGCCTGGTAAGAGATGCATCTCTAAGTTTTACAATGAAGTCACCTATAACAAGAATGTTTGGTTTGGGTCAATGCCTGCCATATGGGCTCAGCATCAATGACTCTGGGACTCCTTATGCTATGTGAGGAGGTAGGCATATCTTTAGGGTTTCCACCTTTTATTGTGACTAAAACCAGACTTAGACCACACCCCTTGCACCTCCCATAACCCCACCCACTTTCCATCATTTTTGTGACATTAACCTCATATCAGCCAAGGGGCAACACCCTCTTTTCTCACTTGTGACACTTTTTTCTGCTGATTTACTGTACTTTTTGTAAAAAAAAGTATAGTAAACCTGCAGATGTAGCAAACTCTGATAGTCTGTTTCTTTTTTGAAATAGAATACCAGAGTTTATACAGTATTTTCTGGACTACTGGAAAATCTGTTTGATTTCTGTATAGTCTGGGGAAAAAAAGATATGTGGCAATGCTACTTATCTTGCTGAGTGTGCTTGTGCCTATGTTGTGTTTTGGAAGTCTTTGTGTTTAGACAAGTTAATCTTTAGAACCTCAGCATATATTGGTAATGTGAATTGTGATGGCCTTGGTGAAGTGTGATGTGTGGTGTACTATTGACGGTTTTGGTGTCTGAGTTTAGTGTGTGTGACATTCTTTCCTCCAAGGATATTATATATGCACATCTCTCACAAACTGTCTTATGCTTTTTCAGCAATAGATAATCATCCGACAGCATGAGACAATTCTTACACTGTCACCATCTCAATCAGGCTGTCTACAGAAGTTATTGAGAAATACTGGTCCATGATTCTGACAGGAGTGACTCAGGGACAGGGGTGACTGTAACTGCTTGGAGTTAGGTTTGTTTGGATAATGTCTAGGTGGTCTTGCTACTGGGGATTTAAAGCTGAATAGAAACAGCTTACCTGAAAACCTTCTGCCACCAGAAGGAACCAGTAAACTAATTATAGTAAAAACTCACTAATTTAACACTAAAATCATTGCACGTAGTATCAGTACACTTAATATTAAGCAATTTTATCAAAGATCTTTTAGCCTGGTGAATAGTTTAAGGAGAGCGACTTTCCAAAATGATACTGATGTGCTAATTGTCAACAGCTAATAAATGGGCAGATGGAAGGAATTGTGTTGTCAAATTATCATGAAGTGCAGGCAACAACAGATACACTGGATTTAAGAACACAACTCCAACAATGCATGTGGGGGAAAAAACTACTAGACCCTTAGCACTGACATGACAGATCTGGAACTGCCTTATTGTAAATAAAAGACCTGAACTAGCCTGATTATTGTATGTAATGAAACTAGAGTTTAATACCAACTGTTAGACCACTTAAATATAAAATACAGTGCAACTATTTACCAAAAATCCTAATATAGGCATAAAGACCTTAGCTAAAGGAGATGCAGACTGCTAAATTAATTTAAAAAACAGATAAAGGCATTAAAATTGTGACATCTTCTGTATGTAATTCAAAAGATTACAGCAAATTACGGTTTTAGAATCCTGATAAAGATTAATGCTTTAATTCTTGTAATATAATTAAGTTAGTTAATGATTGTCTATTGCTCTTTTTTCTAGAGCTTGTTTATTTCACAATAGCTTAAATATAATAGCTTGAAGTGGCAGTTGTTCTTTTTATGTTTCTCTATTTACACAGGAAATAGATGCTAGTCCTCAAGAAGAAGTAACAAAGATAGAATTCTCAAATTCAGAGTAATGCAACAAAATAAATACAACTTAGAAGTTACAATCTGCAACAAGTGCAGTGCAACCACAAACTTTAATATTAATGCTTAAATGGAATGTAATGAGACTTTTTTTCTAGCAGAGTTCACTATCAGGCATCATCAGATGAGTCTGATGGAGTGTCTTAGGCTGGTATTCATTGACGTATCCTGCATTTCTACCCAAAGCCTTGTACAGCTATGGAGCAAATCTTGGCATCATAAGAACACACCGAATAAACAAAAATCAAGACATGCAGTGCTTATGTGAACTTTAGGATCATAAATGAGCCATGCTGCAATCATGCATATGGTCTAACCTTGCAGTGAAGCTGCACAGTTAATACATACACAAAAGTGCAAGACATGATCCATAGAGCTGCTATTGTGTGCCACACTGCAGAAATTCGTGAGAATAGAAGCATGAACACGGGCCAATATATCATCACAGTATAAAGCAGTGCTTCTAGTAGCTTGGCATGGCATGCTACCATGTTCCTTGGCATGATGGTACTAAGTACCACATAAAGCTAACTAGCCAATCAGTATTTACAGTTGTACTGCTAGAATGTCCATACTTTAAGTCATTTTTGTTTGATGCATAAAAGGAAAGGAAAGAGGTATACAGAAAAGTCAGAAAAAAGTGGAATATCAGTCAGGTCAGACAGAAGGACAACATAACAAAGTACTGTGAGGCAGCAATAGTAAGTGCTCCACAATTGTGCCACCCATCCTGGAAATGATTTATCTAAATTCACATGACTAAAGTTTGATGAAAATGCAATCCGCGATACAACTTAACAGTATGACAGGATTTAGGAATGGAGGCAACCATTTTTGCAGGGAAAGGTCAACTTTTTCCTTTATATGGTGAAAACAGAAGAGGATGAAGGGTGAAAGGGAATGCAGAATAGGAAAGGTGGTTAAAATGCTGCAATAGGCAGACAGATGAACAGAGAACAGCAAAGACAAAAAGGAGTGCAAGTGGATACATTAGGATTTGGAGATGTGGGATAAGCTGAGGCAAATAAAGGGGTTGACAAATAATGATGGTGAAGGTTGGGGAATGCACAATCTATGAGAAGGGACACAAGAGAAAGGGAACACACGTGGCAGGAGAGGGAATGAAATAAAGTAGGAGCAGCTGGCATGTCTGGCCCAGAGGGACATTATCCAGATCCATCACATGGTGATAGGTCAGGATGGATGGTGATATGGGACATAACCTTCCCTGGTTACCTAACAGTAAGGGCTGGCTGTTGAAGCAAATGTACAGTCCACTACAGGAGGCGCTCTATCTGGGTCATATATCTGCCCACTGCTCTTCCCACCACAGCCTCTGCCACCTGTTCCAGCTGTGGCCAGTCCATCTCAGGCCATGCTTTGTGTTGGTGAGGGCCCAGAACCCAACTCATTTGAGTCACTCCCTGCCTCATTGCAGTCACACACCACATCCACACAGTCAGCAGAGGCATGGCATGTTAGAAGCACCTGCTGAGCAAACATCATTTGGACCTGTAGTGGGGAAACTAAATGTGAAGGCAGCCATAAGCAGATCTGGCCTAAAATTAGACTGACTGCATTTAACAGACATGTTAGCATTTGTGAGGGGAACTAACAAAGGCTAGCCAAAAGCTATGTCTGTTAGCTGTGGACGGCAATATGACTTGTCTCACTCTCTACACATATTGAAAAGAAAGGGCACATTAAAGAACCATGGTAATGGCAGAGTAAAATGTTGACAAGCAGATGCAGTCTCATATGTATTTCACATTAGCTACATAGCAGGCAGCAGGCAAGTGTCTGTCTCTATATATACATTAATATATGTAATTGGGAAATGGCACACAGAGGTGTAGGTAGTTATTCTGGTTTTTGGTGGTGCTATCACCATGGGTGTCAGAACCATAGGGTGACGGGAGGGGGGGTGAGAGCTCGTCACTTTCAGCAGCTTTCCAATGTGGCCTGAAACTGCTGCCAGAGTAGCAATTACATGGATTAATTTGTATTACCATTTCTGAGGTAACCACAAGCTTAGGCAGCCTTTCTGGCTGCCCGAGCTCATAGTTACCACAGAATTGCCTATGCGAGTGTTTCTAAGGCAAACTGTTCAACGTCTTTCATTGAGAATCTTGGATAAAGCCAAAAATAACAGAGGAATGAAGGCTCAAAACTAGGGATAGTTTTTAACTGCTGCTCATTCATTTAAAATTTTATCAGAACAGGTTTGGCATAAACATGTATTTTCTGAACTATAGAAGTATGAAACTTCAATGTCTGGCATTAGTGAATGACTGTAATCCTCTGCATACCTCTCAACCTTTGCTTAAGAATTCTGGACAAAGCCAAAAATAATGGGGGATGAAGGAACAAAATTAGGGACAGATTTTAAATATTGCTTTTAGAAACTTAGAAAGCTGCCAGAATAACATGTCTTGTATTAACGTATATTTCCTGAAGGATATGAAGTTTCAGACCCAAATGTTTCATTATTTAGTGAGCACAGTCCAAAATAATTTGCCACAAAAACATAAATTTTATGAGGAACAGACAAAAAACATTAGGCAGTAATCTGGACACTCTGGAAAATTCTGGAGAATTGAAAGGTATGATCCTGAGTGATATACCAGAAAATCAAATATTTTACGAGGGACAGGTCAAAAATATGAGGCAAAGTCAGGGATGATCTACAAAATTCTTGTCAGTTTATTTTTTTGTTTTTTTGCTGATTGTTTACCAGGGATGTGGGCTGGTCTATTGACCCTTTTAAGACACTGTGATCAATAGCAATGAAGACAACACTTTACAAAAGTATAATAAGACATTAAATTCATGTATATACTTCATACAGTTGAGAAGAATGTTTTTCAAGAGAAGTTTAATTTCCATAAGTTGGTGCAGAACTGCATGTTTATTGTCTTTCACCCACTGAATACCAGGAGTTACTGACTTACAATGTAGTCATCATTTTGCTGTATTTAATTATTCATTTATTTTGTTGCACCTCTTTTATGCTGTTTCAGGATCATTATGAATGTAGGCAGATATATCTTAACAAGTTATCACAGTAATCCATAAAAGCAGTTTAGATTCATAGATATTCCAAAGCCAATGAATCTTATGACCATTCACACCTTGGCAGTACCCTCTCTCAGGCAGTATCTCCTTTCACCAGGAGGGCCATAGCAGTGCAACACAGAGTAAATTTGGGGTTACCCATCTAGTCACTTGTTTATCTTTATAGTAATATAGTGAATCACACTGATTAACATGTAGGGGGAGTTTTTTTCCAAAGGTTTGGGAGGTACTAACTTATAAGCATGCCTCTCCACTGTGCTGCATTTATCCGTTGGTGAAGATTTAGGTCCCTGGTTCTAATATTGTTGAAGATATTGGACTTGAGGTAATGTTGCAGAAAGCAAGACAGATCTCCTCTCAAACATCTGTAAGACACTGAATAAAAGGAGAGAGTCTCCAGCCTCTCTTGGTAGCTCAGGGACTTTAGGTCTGTGATTTGATTGATTAGGAGCCTTTGTGTTCTTTTTAATTGTTTGTTTTAAAAAAAATACATCCCAAAGGTGGACATTGTACTTGATAATTGGCCTGATCAATGCTGAGTATAAGGGAGAGATTACCTCTTTAGACTGTGATGATATTCCCTTGGCAAATAGGAGGGCTAAATAAAAGTATTTCCTGAAACTGTTGTCACATTATGGTCAAAATATAGGGAGCTATCAGCCAAAGTTTCAAGGTCCCTGAAAAAATTTAATTTCATAGTGGTGTGTTGGCTATACAGTATGATGATAGAAGGGTTGCATACCAAAAGTGACACTGCATTTTTTAGCATTTAGTGTGAGCTTATTTTTAGTACACCAAGAGTTTGTTCAGGGGAGTTTGGTTATCATAGGGTGACATAACAACAGCCTCCAGTTTGCAGTCATCTGCTCTCCACTTGAGGATCTGAGAAGTAAATACCAAAAACAAGAGGTCCCAGCACTAAGCCATGAGAGAAACCAGTAGTCACTTTCATACTTAGTGATGAGGCATCTGCAACTCACACTGTGTGGGCTCTGTCTTTCAGCCAGCTTGTTATCCATCTTACCATATATGGGTTGATTTTTAAATTAGTTAGCTTTTGTATGATACCAGCATGGGAAATGATGTTGAAGATGTTCGCCAGGTCAAGATGTACTGCCATGGCCATCACCTATAGCCTCTGAAACTCTTTTGAAGGGGTTTACCAAGTTAACTAGACATGATCTACACTTCACAAAGACAAACTATTGAGGGTCGAGTCAAACAAGAATCTTGATATTCCGGTTTATGAGGTTAGTTATAATACACCCTCTGGTGATGTGAGGTAGTGTGAACTATGCCAGAGAGTAGGGCATTGCATGTGTAACATATGCCAACATAGGTAGCTGGAGTTTTGTAAAGAATGTTATGTCATTTGAATATCAAACTGATTTGTTATGATGCTTGTGTTAAAATGTATTTGTAAAGTTGTTTGTGTTAAAACATGTATCAACAGTGGGTCCTGCTGGACAGAAAAGAAATATACATGCATGTCAGACTATATTGTTGTTAACTGTTGAAGTATATATATTTTAACAGAGGATACTGGAAGGAAGGGGTTAAGCTCAGTCCAGCTAAGCTTAAGAAAAATAGCTTGAAATTAAATGATTTGGTTTAGACCATACAAAATTTATCTCACAGGTCTAAATGTAGCCAGAGATGCAATGTCTGGGCAGGAATTCTGCTCTAATTGTCCTTAGTGGTGAACTAATTGCTACCCTGAGGTGCCAGTGAATGGCTTGTTAGTTTCTGCAGGAAGGGTAGAAGTACTGGAGTTGTTTTTACACTCTCCAGATGCTGGAATACATGTTGCAAAGTTCTAGTTGTGTATTGTGACACACCTGTGCCAGATGCTGGCTCAAGTTTCTACTGAGGGGGTAGTGTGGGAAGCACAGAATCAGGTGACCAGATGAGATGTCATCCTGTAGCCAGAACTGAAATTGTATTTAGATACTAGTGAGAGATGTGACAGATGACACTCAGCACTCTGTTCTGGAACTGACAAGACCTCTCACCTGCTTCACTTGCCTTGCTTTAGTAAGTAACTTAATTAGGGAACAGTAATTCTTCAGTCAGTTAGGAAAATATAATGAGATTAACTAAAAGTATTGCTTTTCTGTATCTGTCTGAGTCTTTCCATCTGTGTTATTTTTTATATTTCCTGTGAACTGACATTCTGGTGTTTATTGTAAATAGATACTAACAGTATTCTCATGTTTTTATTATGTATTATTAAATATATATAAACCTTTCATTGTGGCTGGTCTTTTAGAAAATATTTTAACCTTTGAGAGTAATTGCATTTATTTGGTGGCAGTGTGGCTTCATGCTCCTGAAAGTCATGCCAATTGGTTAACACTATTATTTGTATAAGCCTTAAGTTTACTAAGAGTAATTGGGTACCCTGATAAGTGCTTTAAAATGGCTGGCTGTTTGCAGTGAATCTACGTTATAGCCTGAGTGGAGATGGCATAGCAGGTAAATCTGTGCCAGCCTTTCCCAGGTGTGTCTGTGTGTGAAAATGAAATCTCAAACAGCATGTATGTCAACTATTAGAACAGGGACACAGTGCACAGATTTCTGCTGAGAGAAATGTAGAGTCTTATTTGGGGCTAGGAGAAAAAGTCCAGCCCCAGGACTAGAGTGTGCTGCCTGTGTGCTCTTAAGGGAAATTGTACTTGGTGCAGAGAGCTGCATCTGAAAATACTGTGGGTATCTACTTTTGTTCTAAGTGAATATTCCCTACCAGTGTCAGTGGTGAGGATTGAGTATCCTTGATTACTGGCCAAAAGGAGGGACGTCACATATTGGTGAGCAATGCTGTGGATATTAATTGAATTTCTGTAGCCTGTAAGCAGTTGTCACTAAAGGTGCGTATACTCTGAGCAGCCACAGGGTAAACATACAGAGTTTAATTTTTCACAATAGTTTTATTTATTTTTGTTAGTTTAGTTTAGTCAGAGAAAGCAGACAAAGATGTCAGCAGAGGATTATGGCAAGCTAACAGTGAACCAGTTTGCTATAGTGTGAAAATCCAAAGGACTGGTGCATGCCAACCTGACTAAAGAGGAAATTATTTGAGCCTTAGTCACAGCTGCACCACAGACCAGCAACCAGGAAGACATCTATTCTAGCGATGGAGATATGCAGCCCTCAGAAACAGGACAGTTCACCTTTTCCTCAGAAGATTTAAGAAGCCATCTTGAGTTAAAGAGACTTGAACTGGAGGGAAGATCATGGAATTAGAATTGGTAGAGAGACTGCAGCATTTGGAAGTTGAAGAAAATAAGAGACTGCTGCATTTGAAGGCCAAAGAAAATTAGAGAGAGACATGCTGACTCTTTGACAGGAACATGAAAGTTATGGGGAAGGAAATAACCAAATCCCAGAAGCAACAAAGGTCAGTAGATTTCTTCCGCAGGATAAAGAAGGTAATAATTTTGATAGTTTTATTCATGTATTTGAAAGAATATGTAAACAGTATGATGTTGACCAATGGCTCTGGGTATGGTTCCTGACCCCCTTACACCATGGTAAAATTGTAACTGTTGTTTCTAAATTTTCTGATACTGATTGTTTGAATTATGACATGGTTAAACAATGTTTATTGGAATGTTTTATGCTAACACCTGAAGCTTACAGAAGAAAGTTTCTTGAGCATAGACGTAAGGCAGATGAAAGTGTATGTGATTATATTGCTGAGCTAAGCACTTATTTTCATAGTTGGGTTGTCACCACATTTGAAAGGCTTACAGACCTTTTGGTGAGGGAAAAAGCCTCAGCACTTTGCCTGAGGACTTGAGAATCTGGTTGGCAGACTGGGAATGTAACTCTGCAGATGAGCTGGAGAGAAAAGTGGATCTTTACTTAGCAAGCAGGGTACCACTGCACAAGAAGGGGATACACATTAGTGTACATGGATATAAGGGAACCCATGGTGGGCAGCCTAAGAGTCCAGTGGTAACAGGGGAATCCACTAGTTGAGGTACATGGCCAGGATCAAGGTTTAGATGTTTTAAATATAACTAGAGGGGCCATGTAGCATGCAAATGTCCATTGAAGCAAGGTGGGAAACAAAGGTGGGGGAGCCAGCAAGTCAGAATAACAGCATGTCAGTGGTAAGTTGTCTGGAGGCAACAGGGGTGTCAAACTATCACAGAGTTTGTATCCTATATTAGTGGATGGAAAACAGGCCACAGCCTCTGACATAACCACTGTGAAGCCTGCAGTGGTTAAAGAAGAGCAGTACTTGCTTGGGCAGTTCACTCCAGTCAGAGCCTTAGGAGGGCCCCCATTCCAAATACCTTTGGCCAGGGTTCACCTTGACTAGAAAGGTGGAAAAGGAAGCAAGCAAGCAGGTGTGTTTGAGGAACAGCACAGAACTCTCCATTGTCAGTCTGAAGCAAAGACAATACAAAAACATTAGAAAAGCCTCTTCAACATTGCCTACACAGTACTGCATTTAGTCCTTCTAAATCTTAAGTATATTAACAGCTACTTATATTTGTTGCAATTAACCTGTTTTAGTATGGCAGCAAGCACACCACCGAACTAATCTCCCTACTGTATTTTAACCTCTTTGTGACATTTTTTGTCTATATTCTCCTCTCCTGCTCTTTACCTTTATCTCTGTCCCCTTATCTATACTTAATCCTATTTTCCTCTGTTTTGGCTATGAACTCACACTCATGGATCAGCTGTAGCTTCTATCTGCCAATAAGTATGGATTGCGTGTCTGATTGTTTTATTTTCTTTTCTCCTGGTTTCCTGTGACCTGGTCCAGCTATCAGGGGTGCTCAACCACTTGTAGCTCTTTTGTTTACATGGTTTGTTATTCTTATTTTCATTTTGACTCCCAGTATGCCCTGGGACATTTAAAACCCTTTACAGGAATTGCACACCATCTTTATAGTTCTACTTGCTAACTTTCATACTTGGTGTGACCTGGTTGTGTGCTAGGACTGCTAGAGCTTCAATTTGGCATTTTTTTATTTTTATTTTATTCTGTGGATCTGTTCTTAATCAAACTCTTAGTTTTACAACTGCCATAATCATTGTGGCCGTAGCTTAAAAATAAGAAAAGCCTCTTCAACATTGCCTACACATAGGTTCATAGGTTGGTACTAGGCTTTCGGCCCTAGGGCCTATACAAGCCTATACAAGCCTAGCCATAACAATTCCCTGGCTATTTCTTCCCACACAATTTACTTCCCTGGACCCCTCTCTAATAGGGCGTCTGACATGATCCCTGGGGTGAATTTCATTTCTCCCATCCAGTCATCAAGGTTCATTTTGAAGAGGGCCAAAGAGGTGCTCTGCTTGACATGTGTGGGCAGTCTATTCCAGAGTCTGGGGAGTCTCTGGGTCAGGAACCTATCCCTCCAGCATGTTTTGTTTATTGTGATGAGAAGGTTTAGATCCCTGGAGCATGTGGCTCTGAGGGATTGGGATTTCTTTAAGTGTAGCATGTCCAACAGCTCTGGGTTTGACATGGCCTTGTATGTTAAGAAGAGATCACCTCGGAGTAGATGATATGTGACAGAGTATAGCTGGAGTTTTTTAAGGCGGTCAGCGTAAGGCATCTGCTTTAGGCCTGTGATTCTTTTAGTGAGGTATTTCTGCGGCCTTTCCAGTTGTTGCAGATGTCTTGAGAGGTACATACCAAATGGGGCATTGTATTCTATAATGGGTCTAATGAGGGATGAGTACAGTGAGACAATGACCTCCTTTTTTCTGAATGAAAAGCCCTTAGTGATGAGGTGTGCCACATAGAAGGATTTCCTGACTGTTGTGGTGATATGGTTATTGAAGGTGAGACCGCTGTCCGCCTGTGTCCCTAAGTCTCTTATCACACTTTCGGTGTTTAGTGTACTGCCACCTATTAGCACCAATAAACGAAACTCCAAGAAAGAAAAACAGAAATAGCACAAAGTCTCAAACAATGGTGTTGCTTCCAACAGGTTTAATTTCTCCAGTGACACACAGGTAATTCGGCAACTAAATATAAAATACTTTAAAACCGTTCATAAAAACAAAACAAACAACCTTCAATGTTAAGTGCTTTTCGTCTGGATTGTATCCGGACTTCTTCAGACACTGAATTAACATCAAGACCAGGTTTAAATAACCTCCCTTTCCAAAACTAACCTATCAGGGCTCCACAAGTCTTCTTTTAAGTTTTTAAAGAGGTAGTTGTCTTCATTAAAAGCATGTCAGTATTATGTTATGGTTTATGTAAATAAACTCAGTACAACAACAATAATTCAAGAAGAAGCTGTTGGTAAATTGACCCTGTATTGTTCTGGTGAGTTTCCCTTACCCTAATTTTGTAAATAGTAGTCCGAGTAGTACTCGAACATCACATCCTCAACAGTAAATAAAATATCAATACACAAATTGTCTTACTAAGTAAAAGGCTGTTATTCTTTAACCGGCTTTTTGTCAAACCACTCATGCACGTTCCTGCCGTGTAATATATGTACTGTCTTCTTAGTGTATTTAGTTATAAAATATTTTATTATGAAATAGAGTTTATATTTTAATTACTAGTAAATTAAAATTACTTGTAAATTACTAGTAGTGTCCATAATGAAATGTCATTACAACTCCCTATTAGTCTCTGCTTGGTTCTTTTTAGAGGACCTGTGCTTGTTCTCATCTACTTATGGAGTCCCCACTATATTATATTAGCTAGGTCCTAGAAGTAACCAGTACCTAAATATGCATATTTAAATTGCATGTACTTACTGTACTAACAATATACTGATTTTTTGTGTCATAACTAGTGACAATGCTTATATAGTTCTATGTTACCTTTTTCCTTTGTAACTAACCGATCTAAATGAATTCATGGTCTTTACAAAAGTCTGCCTTTTGTTCATTCCATTTGCTCTATAGCATGTGTACTTAAACTTAGAAGCTTACTTAGGTAAAAACAGTGCTACAAAAGGACCAAATAACAAAAAACAACTTCTTGGACCTAGCTAATATAATACAGTGGGGACTCCATAAGTAGATGAGAACAAACATCGGTCCTCTAAAAAGAACCAAGCAGAGACTAATAGGGAGTTGTAATGACATTTCATTATGGACATTACTAGTAATTTACTAGTAATTTTAATTTACTAGTAATTAAAATATAAACTCTATTTCATAATAAAATATTTTATGACTAAATACACTAAGAAGACAGTACATATATTACACGGCAGGAACGTGCATGAGTGGTTTGACAAAAAGCCGGTTAAAGAATAACAGCCTTTTACTTAGTAAGGCAATTTGTGTATTGATATTTTATTTACTGCTGAGGACGTGACGTTCGAGTACTACTCGGACCACTATTTACAAAATTAGGGTAAGGGAAACTCACCAGAACAATACAGGGCCAATTTACCAACAGCTTCTTCTTGAATTATTGTTGTTGTACTGAGTTTATTTACAAAAACCATAATAGAATAAAGACATGCTTTTAATGAAGACAACTACCTCTTTAAAAACTTAAAAGAAGACTTGTGGAGCCCTGATAGGTTAGTTTTGGAAAGGGAGGTTATTTAAACCTGGTCTTGATGTTAATTCAGTGTTTGAAGAAGTCCAGATACAATCCGGACGAAAAGCGCTTAACATTGAAGGTTGTTTGTTTTGTTTTTATGAACGGTTTTAAAGTATTTTATATTTAGTTGCCGAATTACCTGTGTGTCACTGGAGAAATTAAATCTGTTGGAAGCAACACTGTTGTTTGGGACTTTGTGCTATTTTTGTTTTTCTGTACTGCCACCTATGTGGTAATTCACGGGTACATGTTTTTTTCGAAATGGGATAACTATACATTTCTTGGCATTGAGCTTGAGCCCATGGCTCTGGCACCAAGCATCTGTTTCTGTAAGGCCCTTTTGTAGATTATTGACATCTCATATGTTTGTAGAGTATCGACAGTACTGCATTTAGTTTTTCTAGCTCTTAAGCATTATATCAGGCTAGCGAACAGCATGAAACTCTCCGTACCCAGTCTGAAGCAAAGACAATACAAAAAAAATAAGAAAAGCCTGTTCAACATTGCCTATACAGTACTGCATTTAGGTTGTCTAACTCTTAAGCACATTAAAACTATTTATATTTGTTATAATCAACCTGTTTTAGTACAGCAGCAAGCACACCACTGAACTAATCTCCCTACTTAATTTCAACCTCTTTGTTAATTTTTTGTCTATCTTCTCCTCTTCTGGTCTTTACCTGTATCTGTATCCCTTTATCTGTACTTAGTCCTATTTTCCTCTGTTTTGACTATGTGCTCAAACTCACAGATAAGCTATAGCTTCTATCTACCAATACTTACCAATTTTGTGTCTGGTTGTTTTATTTTCTTTTGTCCTGTTTTTTTCCCCTGCTCCATTCACCCTCACTGTGTACAGTCTCACTCAGCTCCCCTACCTTACCCCCAATTCCCACCCACCCCCACTTACTCTACATTTATAATTTATCATATTAACCACTCCCCATTTCACTCACCTCTAGCAATTTAAAACCTCCAATTCACTATCATATCCTCCTACCTAACCACATCCCTTATCTATAGACCAACCTCCTACTCTTCCCCAACCAACTATACCACACCCCTATATCCAGTCCTCCTCCCACATCTTTATTTATAAATTAACTTACTTTTGCTATCCCCTGCATGCAGTTATAACTTAACTGACCTTTTCTATCCTCTGCATATTACCTGTACTCTCCTTCATGCCTTCCCATCTCAACTTATACTTCTACTTAACCACTCACCCTTCTAACCATCCTCTCACCCAACAAAACTCCTCTTCTCTTACAGTCTCATATCCTTCTGTACCATGTTTCCCATTCCCCTTGCTACTTCATTACTTCTCCTTCTCTGTTTGTTAACTACGTACCATATTAACCTATCACCCTTAAAACAACCACCCACACTAGAACATACCCTAAATAATAATGAAACAACCCATCCTTTTTCAATTGCTCCCTCACTATATAACTTCTCTTACACACACCTCCTTAAAATTAAAATACTCCCTCACCCCACACTCACCCCTAAAACCTAAGCCAAAATATCACATTTATTGTTCATACACTCCTCCATTTACTCTACATACCAAAACCATTCTACTTGATGGAGATATTCACCCAAATCCTGGTCCCAACTCCTCTCCATCCCACCAAATCCACCCCTCACCTCTATCACCCCCCTCCATACCCCTTTCTCCCCCTCTCCTCTCTTACCTCCAAAAACGTAACCATTCTGTATATAAACAAACATACAAAGCATCCTTAACAAAAACACTGAATTCCAGTCTTGGATTGCCCATCATTCTCCAGATATCATAACCATATCTGAAACCTGGCTAAAACTACATATCTCTGAGAATGAAATCCTACCCCCGCAGATATAATATTTTCCTCAGGGATAGGATTCCAAAAAAGGAGGAGGTGTTGCTATACTGTATTCTGGTCTACTTAACCTCTCCCCTTTATCTTTTTCACTCTCTCACTTTCACCCTGCAGAACTACTCATATTAAATTGCCACTTAAACTCCCATAACAAATTTGCAATCACTGCCATTTATATCTCACCAAGTAAAACATCCCCATCTTAGAATAAATCCTTTCATGGATCTCTTAAAACATACCCTATGAAACAGTTATCCTGGGTGATGTAAACATAGACTGGAAAACACTAACTATTGGCTCACCTAACTCCATCATTAATGTTCATGGCTTCTTTCAACTAATCTCTACCCCCAACACACATGAACAACCACCCCAAAACCAGTTCTATTCTAGACTGGTTCCTGACATCATATCCAAATCTTTATCATAACCCCTGCACATTGCCTGATACTTTAAGTGACCACCTACCCACCTGCATCCACAGATACTCCCTCCAACTGTGCAAGTCTCACAAATACAAAGACTGCCATAAACTCTCTAGTTTCAGACCCATTATATTTAATAATAGACTCTCTTCCATCAACTGGTTTTGCCTCCTTCACCTTCCACTTAATGACACTGTACTAAAATTCAACCACAACTTTCTAGATATTCTCAACTTCCCAGCAACCCTAAGGAAAATAAGGATAAAAATAACACTTTGCACACAGTCTTACAAAGGACACTGACTGTCTAATGTATAAAAGTGATAATGCTTGGAAAACCTGGATAAAATCCAAAACCCCTATGCACCTTCAAAACTATAAAGAACTCAGAACATACCAAAAAACAGGTTACCAGTGATAAGAAAAACTTTTACCAAAAGCCACAAACTAACCACCACTCCAATTCCAAACAATTCTGGATTACTATCAATAAAATTCTTCACCATGTAAGTGCCACTACACCAAATCCCTACCCTAACAATTCTGCCCATGAAACTACCACCTTTCGTAACTCCTACTTTATCAACTCCATCAGCAAACTAACCCAAAAAGACCTCAACACCAATGCTCCTACTCCACTCCCTCCACCAACTGACAAAACCCCCTTTTCACTTAAGCCAGTTCCCATTGCTTATATAAAATTTCTTCTAAGCAAACTAAAGCCATGTTCTCCTTCAGATGATAATTTACCCCCTCTCTTTTTTAAAGCTGACTGATGACTCAATAGCTTATCCAGTCTCTACACTAATCAACAGATTTATCCAAGAATCTATAGTCCCTGATATCTGGAAAATATTCTATACCTTACCTCAACACAAAGGAGGAAAGTCCACTAACCCATTCAATTTCAGGCCCATAGCCATTCTGTCTCCACTTTCAAAAATCCTTGAAAAATGCATATATACACAACTTCTCAACTATCTTCTTTAAGAAAATTTTCTAACAACAACCCAGCACAGTTTTCACCGCAACCAGAGTACTGCTACAGCTTTTCTATCTTTTGCACATACTGTTGCTGAAGCTAGAGACAACAACAAACTTGTCTCTTGTCTGTTTCTAGAACTCTTCAATACCTTTGACATGGTATCACACTGTAAGTGTCTAACAAAACTAGCCAACCTCAGTTTCTCCATTTCCACCCTTGACTGGTTCTCCAGCTACCTTACTCACAGGCTCTGGTCTGTCAGATGGCTCACCTCCTTCTCCCCTTTCCTTCCCATCCAAACTGGTGTCCCCCAGGACTCCATTCTTGGACCTGTACTATTCAACATATTTACTATCAACCTTCACACATTCTGCTACCGCTCCTCTCTTATACAATACGTTGAAGACTCTACAGTAATCGCCTCTTCTGACAATCTCTCTCAACCTCATACACATACCCAAAACTCTTTCCTTTCTTTTGAAAAATGGCTTACAGAAAACCAGCTCATACTTAACCCCCCCCCCAAAAAAAAAACTTCTTCTGTTCCTTGCAAAGTCTCTTTCTCACTACAAATCTACCTTCACCATCTCATCACTTAATAACACAATTATTAAAGATGGATCCCACACAAAGCTCCTTGGTACTATTATAGATGATCAATTAAAATTTGACCTACACGTTTAACACTGTATCACAAAAATGACCAAAACTGGGTCTGTTTTACAGGAACAAAAAATTCCTTACTACAGACTCCAAACTCTTACTAGCACATGCATACCTTCCACCCAGTCTCGTTTATGCCTCTCCAGTCTTTTCAAACTTACAATCTACTCTAATTTCTAAGCTTGAACAAACTTATAACAAAATTGCTAGATTTGCCACAAACCAACATTATACCTCTCACCACTGCCTTTCACTAATGAACCTACAGTGGTTAGAATTCCCCAAACAACTCCTTTTTTCACAACTTCACATGACTCACTCCATCCTCAACAAATCCACTACCTGCCCTGCTCTCTCCTCTCTAGTATCCTATTATACAACAAAATGCTCACTCTGAAGCTCTGACCAACATTTTTTGGATATATATAAGCCCAAAAGTAGAATTGGCAAACCTCTATAAACACTCAGTATCTCAAGCCTGGAACAGATTTCCTTTCAATGTAAGATCTATTACCCACACAAATAGCTACAAAAAAGCACTAAAAGGCACCCTGTCAAACTCATGGATCTGCTCCTGCCAAGACGATACCTAACCTCCCCTCCTTCCTCCATGTTACCATGTTAACATCTCTGCCAATATTCCCCCTAACCCCGAATTTCTCTCTCTCCCTACATTATATGTTTTTTGTCTGTATCAGTACTCTACATCTGCTTATCCTTTGACACTTACTAATTTTAATATGTTTTTCCTATATACTTCCTTACCTCAAATATGAAGTAGTTTTAGCTTCCTAAATTGTTACACCATATTGTATCTTTTGCTTACACAACTAAGTTATGTCTCAATCTATGTTTCAATCTATGCATTATTAGAATGTTTGTTATACTCCAGAGCTTTCTCCTCGGGTCTCCTCTGAAAATGGACTCTGCATCAGTTGGACAAACCTGGTTAACAAATGTCAAATACATACATACATACATACATACATACATAAATAAATAAATAAATAAATAAATGTCTTGATAGGGAATGATTTTGATAATGCAGTAACTTGTGTGCATGCAGTTACGTGCAGTCAGGCCTGGAAGCAGGCATGTAGGTCTGGTAGCCTGGTAGAGGCCCAGACAGACCCTACACCTGAGGCCAGGGTTAGTGATGTGGCTATCCAGATGGGAAGCTAACCTGTAGCAGTGAGCCTGAAGGTGAGCCACAGCTACTGATATGTACTGATGTCCCTTGGACAGGTTGACTTCAAGGGCATAGGTGAGTGGTAGTACCCAGGCTGACAGTAAGGCATCACCGTCAGAAGATACCAGACTTTTTGTGGATGCGGAGATGGGAAGGGTCACAAAGGTATTGTTGGACACTACATTACGAGGCTTGAGAGAGGTAGCTAAGGAGGCACCTGACTCTCAGGGAAAAAGGGAGCCTGTATACTGGAAGAAAGGGTTACTATATAGACAGTGGACCCCTGAAGGAAGTCTAAAGGGTGAGGTAATACAGAAGTTGGTAGTGCCTAGAGCCTACCATTTGGCACTTCTAGCCATAGCCCATGACATTCCTTTTGTGGGTCGTATGGACATAAGGTGTACCAAGAGACATATTATGCAGAACATTTATCAGCCTGTATTTACAAGTGATGTAACAGGGTACTGCAGGACCTATAAGCAGTGCCAAAAAGTAGGCAAAGCAGGAGACAAGGTCAAATCTCCTTTGATGCCTTTGCCTGTGATTGAGGAGCCATTTCAGAGGGTGGCTATGAATATTGTGGGGCCTGTGCATGCCCAAATTCCACAGGGAAGAAGTATATCCTGGTGGTAGTAGATTATACTACTTGATACCCTGAGGAGGTGGCTCTGTCCTCCATCAAGGCAGAGAAGTTGGCAAATGCTTTGTTAGAGATTTTCAGCAGGGTAGGTTTCCTGAGACAATTACTGACTGACAGAGGTGCCAATTTCATGTCAGAACTGCTGGCTTGTCTGTGGGAGCACTGTAGGGTGAAGCACCAAAAGACCACTCCTACCACTCCAGACTAATGGTCTTGTGGAGAGGTTAAACTCTACACTAAAGACCATGCTACAGGCATTTGCAGACCAGTTTAAGGGAGGATGGGACAAATATTTTCCCCATCGGCTGTTTGCATGTAGAGAGGTACCCCAGGAATCCACAGGTTTTTCACCCTTTACGTTGCTGTATGGGCATAGGGTGAAGGGGCCTTTAGATGTGATTTGTGATGAGTAGGAGGGTGCGGTGAGTGTGAATCCTACAAGGAGTCTGTTGTGGCATATGTCCTAAACCACAGGATAAGGCTTAGGGAGCTCATAGGCTTGTCCCAGGAGAATGTGGCAGGAGTCCAACAGCAGAAAAATGTCTGGTATGATATGAATGCTGAAGCTAGAGAGTATGCTGTGGGACAGTAGGTTATGGTGTTTATTTCTGTCAGACACAATAGACTGCAGGCAGCTTGGGAAGGACCCTTCAAAGTGTTAAGGAAGGTCAGTGATGTTAACTACATAGTAGAACTGCTAGGCAGGAGGCAGGCGCACAAGGTGTACCATGTTAACATGATGACGTCTTACCATGATAGGGAGGCTCTTGTGCTGAGTCTTTGCAGTAGGTAACAGGAGGAGTCTGAGGGGGAACTGTTGCATGATCTCCTTAGTGAGGCTTGGACTGATACCTCAGTGGAAGGGGTCAGTGGTGCCAATGCAGATGGGCTGTCAAGACAGGGTATGGGTTAATGTATTCCCAGACAAGCTTATTTCTCTCAAGCAGTGTTTCTCCAAGGTCACTTGAAAAGCTAGCTTTAGTCTTCAAAGGGAGGAGTGATGTGATGATGTAAGTTAGTGCCAGCTATGCCGGAAAGAGTAGGGCAGTGCATGTGTAACATATGCCAGCATAACTATTGGAGTTTTGCAAAGATTTTATGACATTTGAATATCAAACTGATTTGTACAGATGCTTATGTTAAAAATGTATTTGCAAAGTTGCTTGTCTTAAAAATGTATCAGCAGTAGGTCCTGCTGGACAAAAAATAAATATACATGTATGTCAGACTGCACTGTTGTTAACTGTTGAAGTGTATATATTTTAACAGAGGATACTAGAAGGGAAGGGGTTAAGGCCAGCCACTCTAACTTTAAGAAAAATAGCTTGAAATGAAATGGTTTGGTTGAAGCCATAAAAATTTTATCTCACAGGTATAAATTCAGCCAGAGATGCAATGTCTGGGCTGGGTTTCTCCTCTTATTGACCTTAGTGGTTAACTAAATCCTACCCTAGGGTGCCAGAGAATGGCTTGTTAGTCTCTGAAGGAAGGGTGAAGTATTAGAATTCTTTTACAATCTCCAGATGCTGGAGTAAATCTTAACAAAGTTCTAGGTGTGTGTTGTGACACATCTGTGCCAGATCCTAGCTCACATTTCTAGTAAGGGGTAGTGTGGGAACCACAGAGTCAAGTGAACAGATGTGATATCATCCTGTAGCCAACACTGGACTTGTATTTAGATACTATTGAGAGATGTGACAGATGACACTCAGCAGTCTGTTCTGGAACAGACAAGACCTCTCACCCACTTCATCTTGCATTACTTTAGTAAATAACTTAAGTAGGGGACAGTAATTCTTCAGTCAATCAGGAAACTATAGTGAGATTAGTTAAAAGTATTGTTTTTCTGTATTTGTCTGAGTCTTTCCATCTGTGTTTTTTTTATATTTCCTGTGAATTGAAACTCTGGTGTTTATTGTAAATAGATACTCAGTATTCTCATGTTTTTTTTTTATTTATTATTAAATATATCTAAGCCTTTCGCTGTGGCTGATCTTTTAGAAAATATTTTAACCTTTGAGAGTAACTGCATTTATTTGGTGGCACTGTGGCTTCATGTTCCTGAATGTCTTGCTGATTGGTTAACACTACTATTTGTATAAGTATTCATTTTACTGAAAGTAATTGAGTACCCTGGTGAGTGCTTTAAAGTAGCTGGCTAGTGGCAGTGAATCTACTTTAAAGTCTGTGTGGAGGTAGCATAGTGGGTAAATCTGTGCCAGCCTTGCCCAGGTGTGAGTGTGTGTGTGTGTGTGTGTGTGTGTGTGTGTGTGTGTGTGTGTGTGTGTGTGTGAAAATCAAATCTCAAAGAGTGTGTGTATCAGTTACTTGGTATAGGGACAGAGAGCACTGAGTTCTGCAGTGGGAAAATTGGAGAGTTATTTGGAGCCTGGAGAGGAAGACAATATCCAGGACTGGAGTCTAACCCTTGTGTGCTCTTAAGGGAAATTTTTATTGGTGCAGAGAGCTGCATCTGAAAATACTGTGAGTATCTATTTTTGTTTTAAGTGAACATTCCACACTGATATCAGTGGTGAGGATTAAGGCTACTTGATTACTGATCCATTGGAGGGATGCTACACACACTATAGTTTTGCAGATGAGGGTTGTAAGGCTGATAGGACATTAACTACCCAGGTCAGTTGTAAGATCACCCTTATCAAGGGGTATCACAACTGCAGTGTGCCACTCATCAGGCGCAAATCCAGTAGGAAGACATAAGTTAAACAGCTTGATGAGTGTCTGCAAGGGCATGCTTAGCAGTATTATGCAACCAGGTACAAAATATGTAAAAGTAAGTAAAGATAAATTCAAAAGGATTGTTGCATATCAGAAATCTGAGTAAGCCAAGCATATTTCATGCTTTTTTTCTTATCCAGTTGTTCCAGTGATGTGAAATGTTTTATGGAGAGTAACAGACATTGTTGATAAGCTATGTGATGTACTTACATTGGTCAGTCTGTGGCAGTACTGAATATTTTCACTCTGGCTTCTGTGAAATGAAACCCTTGGAAAAGGGCTCCATGGGCCCCATACTGTTCACCGTCCCACCAGTGGCCCCTACTTTCCCCCATCCTGACCTTGCCACACCATTTAGATTACTTTTTTTGTTTTTGGGCACTTTGTTGTACTCTTCAGATTTTACATGCATTGCTTCAATATATCTTAACTGTCCACAATTGCGCCATAATAAATGAGGAGGAAATAATCAAATTAAGCAAGAGGCTTCAGCCCTCTCCCAGAAGCCATTGAGTTCTAGATGCTTTGCATTGCATTCTAGAGCTTTTTTTCAAACTTTTGAGACAGAGATGGCTTGAACAAAAGTTGTGTGTACAGAGCAAATTCATTCTTACTTTTAATTTTCTTCCTGCATCCTTTCACCACTCTCTAAATGGCCACAACTGCAGTGTAATAACTGTGTAGAAAATAATTAAATTAAACTGATGGTTGCTTGGGAGATTCTACATGCTGAGAGGTACATTTTAGAGTTTTTCCCCACTCTTTTGTTACAGTTATGGCATTGACAAAAATCATGATTAACTAAAGAAATTCAGTCTTATTTTTTCTTTCAAGGAAGAAATAAGTTGTGTCCAAAGCTAAATGATCAAACTAGACAAAAAAGTTTTTCCCAATAAACTGAGAAGATAAATTCTTGCCAAGATATATTAATCTTAAAATAATGTCTATCTTCCTGTCAAAGGAAACAAAAACATTGTCACCTTCTGTCTATCCCTCTGATGTTAGATTGGGATGAAAGTGAATGAATAAAGGGCCTCAGTCATATATTTCAAGTTGCTGATGTCACACGTTATACAGCTTGCTTCTTCATCCCCACCCCTAAAAGACAATACCCTTCTGACAGCCAGTGTAGCATAACATATTTTAACTTGTTGATCGTAGATGTATATTCACAATATGCCAACTTACCCTTTCCTCCCAAAGTCAGACTCCTGTATATACACTTCTGATATGTGATTGCTAGAAAAGAAAAAAAAAATTATCACAGTTGCGTATTCCAGCCTGTTATGCCTATATAGTACGCTATCCCTACACAAGCTATAGTGGTGTGTGTACACCTGTCAGGTATAATTGTGAGAAAAGCTAAAAAAAATAATGATCACACTTTCCCCACTCACAAATAAGTTATAGTGAGACCTTCTATGCGTACCTCTGAGGTTTGATTACATGGAGAATGTAAGAATTAATAATCTCACTGTTCCCAGCCCCCACTGCCCCCAAACATAAGCTATAGCAACCTTCTGTGCACACCTCTGAGTAGGGCCAGTTATAGAACAGGTGAGCCCGGGGCAGAAGCCCTCAATAAGCCTGTGTCAAACTCTACTTGTGCAACCTGAGTTGTGGATTCTGCCTGGATCTAGATATTCTTTGGATTCATATTATGTTGTCGAACTTTCAAAAGTCCAAATGCCATATGGTCGAACCCATATGTTCGAACTTTCAAAAGTTAGAAAACGTCAAAAAATCCCCCAGAAAAACATACCTGATGGTTGTAAGCAGGGGGGCAAGCCCCCTGCACCCGCCACACCCCCTGCTCTTTAAATATACCAACTCCGAGATTGCACTACAGTGCAGTAAAGGGAAATCTTCCCTTTCCGCACTGAACAGAAATCCCCATTGACACGTTCGAACTTTTGAAAATGTGAACATATGGGTTCAACAATATGGCGTTCGAACGTCTTATGGTTCAACAACTTAATATGTATCCATATGCTTTGAGGCATTTTATGTCTTAGTTTTGAAAGGTAATGACTTGTAGTGTATGGATCACAATGATTATGCTTAGAATTTAGGGGAAAGCATGCTATGACAGTTCTTAACAAGCTTTTATTAAGTACCTCTTACTGCTGTTAAGCTCTAGTCATGCACTAGACTCTGAGCATTAACAGCAGTCCATGGTCACCACAGAAGAGCAGTGGGAAGCTGTCAAATCATTTAGACTTTTTTCTAAAGTTCATCTGAAGACTATAACAGTCTCTAACAGCTTCCCACCACTCTTCTGCTTCCCTGGGTGACAACAGTAAGTGTGCTACATCACTGCCGCACTTTCTTCTCTAAGTTTTGAATATATGTCTACTGGATGGCATACCATGCAGGTACAACTTTAGCTTCATTTGTATGTTTCTATGAAATTTCTGTACAGTTGTTCCAAATGCAACTCATATTTTTTCACTGTATAAATCTTGTGTCATGGATATGTTTCTGTTATGGTAGTAGACAGCTAAAAAAACTACCCTTCTAGATTACTAAATGCCCCTTTTGCCTTCTGCCCCCCACAGTCTTCAGCAGCTTCAGTTATCCCTGGCTGTCACCCAGTCTGGCACCCCCCCTCCACTCTAGTTGAGGAGCAAAAAGAAAACTACTTTCCTTTTAAACTGTAGCAATTGCTTGTTACATTTATAGCAAGAAATTGCTACAATCCTTGAGTGCTAAAGTGCTCAGTCCTGAAGTCCTGAGACAGGACTTAGTGAAAAACAACTCCTTTTCATGTTAAACTGTTGCACACTGTTTGGTATAGTTTTTTTACTACACATTTCATTGCACTAAAAAATGGTCAGGATTTGCCAATTACATCCCATAATTCTTTGTGCCTCATGCAGTTGTCTGCTTCACCTTACCCAGCTATGCTGCTGATGGCACAGGTATACACAGAGGGCACACAAAGTAGCGTGGAGTCACCATGTGATGGTGAAGTGTAACCCTACCCCAGAGCAGGAGCCTGAGAAACCCACACAAAATGTAGTAGACATATTACAAATATTGCCAACAATACCACTACCACCACCATTACCATCACCACTACCACTACTAATACCACTACTACCACCATTACCACCACCACTACCAATACCACTACCACCACCATTACCACTACCAATACCACTATCACCACCACTACCACTACCTCAGCCAGACATAGAAGATCCAAACAATAGCAGACACCTAATTCCTAAGATAAGTTTTGCAAATACTTGCCCATAGGAACAACAGTTTAAAACCTAAAACACAATAAAAGAGAAAATATAAAAACAGAAAAGAAAAAATACTTACTATGCCATTCTAGACATTATAGTCCAGACTCCATTTCCTGTGCATGGAAATCATCTGGTTCCTGCACTGAACTGCTCACAATGATATCTGTACTGTTCTACCATTCTGATGATGCCTGTGACTGATGACAACTCTTCAGCAAATTCATACCACACATCCATGTTTTTAAATGCACCATTATAGGGTACCAGTTGGCACTCTTAGAAATGGCCGTAAAAGAGTTGGTTATCCACATTCTGGAACCCACTATGTCAAGAACTGCATGACATCAGTAATGTTACATCATTCAAAAACTCCTGTAGATCCTTCATCATTACTTTTCTATTGTGCTAAAAATGTGGCATCATCTTTGTTTCTACAACCCAACCAGTCCCACCTGTTTCTACAACCCAGCCTGTCCCAATTTACTTTTTCATTCTTCAGTATGTAGAGAATCATTATTTCACTGTGCTTACTTCCACATCACTCCTCACCTGCCCCTAACCCCTACATGAGTATCTCTAACCACTCTTAGATAGCCTTTACCTTTTACTCATCCACATACCCAGAGACTCTAGCTCATTTATTTTACAAGTTACCATTTGCCTCTTCCTGTCTCACTATCACTGCTGTCAACAACTCCTCCAGTCCAACACCACCTGTCTTCCTTTATTCTCAGTTCAGTATCTTATTTTTTGTAGAACTTGCATGAGTAAAATAATGTCATGTTAATTACTACTTTTATATTCAACTGCTCTGTACTGCTGAACTGTTTGTCTTTCAGATATGTCTGTATGTATGTTTATATACGTTTTGTTCCTTTCCTGTATCCCCTTTGAAAATAGGCTACTCTGCACAGTATAACCAATGCAGTTAACAAAATATCAATAAATAAATAAATAGACAAGCAAACAAACCTGTTCTTTTTGATGCACCATCCTGGTGTATTCTCATAGATGCTAGCACAAGCTGCCACTCTCATGAATCTCCTCTGAAAATGGTGCCTTTTCTATGAGGAACAAAACTGTAGTTTATGAATCACACCTATAATGGGATTTCTTCATCACAGCTAGCAGTGAAGTAACACAGTATGTGTTACCTGTGCTGGCTTCCAGCATGGGTTTGCGGTTATGAGCTGTCAGAGGTGAGCATATATAGAAGACTGTTTTATGCTGTAGCACAGTGAAGTTATTCATAGATGTTCATGCCATCTGACATAATTTTCCTCTGTAATACACAAATAAGTATGACCTTGCATTATCTTAGAGGCCACTGTCATTTTCTAGGCTACATTGCCTATATTTGGGAAGCTATTTCACATAGTTGGGTGGTGGGACTAATTGAAATAAAAGCATTATTTGGATCTATAAGCAGTCTGAAGAGGCATACACTACTCTGACAATTTGTGCGGTAAATTGCATTTCTTTGCATTCGTAAGGATCTGGTCCCTTCCACTGGAATTCACGTTGTAAAAGGCAAGCAACATGAATAAGTGTGCTTTTATGTATCTCATGCTTGTAGATGGTACTGGCAACAAGGATCATAGGATCATAGGATCATAGCAGGTTGCTAGGCTAATGACCCTAGGGCACTTACAAGCCTAGCCAAGTTTTACCCTTATTTCCATGATCAGCACCTATCACCTCTGTCCAAGACTGACATAGGAGAAACCCCTGGGGTGAATTTACGGTTAACCCATCCAGTCATCCAGATTGCATTTGAAGAGGGCCAATGAGGTGCTCTGCTTGACATGAAGTGGGAGTCTGTTCCAAAGGTGTGGCAATCTCTGGGAGACAAATCTGTCCCTCCAGCAAATTTTACTAATGTCACATACCAGGTTAAGGCCATTAGAGTGAGTAACCCTTGTACCATTTGACTTACGATATGCAGCATTTCCAATAAAGCAGGGTCAAAGATTGCCTTATATGCAAGGCAGAGATCACCTCTGAGTAGTCTGTATGAAACAGAATAAAGTGACAGTAATTTCAGATAATCCTCATAGGACAGATGCTGAAGACCTTGAATTTTCCTTATGAGGAACCTTTGTATTCTCTAATTGCTACAGGTTCTTGGAAAGATACATACCAAAAGGGGCATTGTGCTCAGTTATTAGTCTGATGAAGGAAGAATACAGGGAGATTTTAATTTTTTTTCTGGATGCAATGCCCTTACTTATGAAATGAGAAATATAGAATGCCCTTCTTACCACTGTGGAGACATGGTGATCAAAGGTAAGGTTGCTGTCAACCTGTGTGCCCAGGTCTCTCACCACACAGGGTGTTGTTATTGATGTAGTAGTTAGCAGGAACAATACTCTTACTAAAAGGGATAATAATACATTTTTTTGCATTGAATGTAAAGAGATGACTTTGACACCAGTTATTTGTTTGTGTAAGAACCTATTGTAGGATGTTGACATCATTTGGAGAGTCTATGACTGCTCCAAGTGTGCAGTCATCAGCAAACTTTGTCAGCCACAGACCTTTAGTTTTAGCTTGCACTATGGAGAAATAGATTCCAAACAGTATAGGCCCAAGGACTGATCCCTATAGAACACCACTCGTTACAGGTCTGCTGTTGGAGGTAGAATCCCCTATTTTGACTGTATGGGTTCTATCAGTGAGACAGTTAGTGACCCATCTAATGATACTGGTTGATACCTAGCTGGGTGAGTTTTTTAATTATGCTTGAATGGGAGATAGTGTCAAAAGCCTTGGCTAAGTCTAGGTAGGTTGTATGCACAAATCTGCCTTCATCAAGGGCCTTGGTGATTCTCTCGAAGAAGTCCACCAGGTTTAACAGGCATGATCTCCCTTTGACAGATCCAAATTGAGTAGAGTCAAGTATTTGGAGGTTACCAATTTCTTTGTCCATGATGATTCTCTCCATGGTCTTGTATATAAGTGTAGTCATGCCAATAGGTTTATAGTTCCCATGGTCAATGGAAGCACCACCTTTGTACAAGGGGATAACTGTGGCCTTTTTCCATTCAGCTGGGATGAAGCCAATGCTTAGACTATGATTGAAAAGAGTACCCAATGGTGTTGCGAATTCTTGTTTGTGTCCATGTATGATGCAACCTGGGATGTTATCAGGTCCCATGGATGCTGTGTTTTTGACCTTAGAGAGGGCATTCATGACTTGTTCTTTAGAGATCCAGGGTAAAGGACAGGTGGTAGGGATGTCTTGCAGTAAGTGTGGTGGGGAAAGGGGAGTGATGTTTTCACAGAACCTGTTGGCTAACTGGTTAGCAATGTCCACAGGCTTGGTATATGTGGTATCATTAACTACCAGTCTGGCACAAATCTGAGCCTTTTCTTTTAGGTTACGGATGTAACTATAAAACGACTTATGGTTGTCCTTAGTTGAGGAAGCTAATTTGGATTCATAGTTAGCTTTGGAGGACTTCACAAGGAGTCTTATTTGCTTGTTTAAGCAGAGGAAGGAGTGTTTCCAGTCTGGGACTCGCTCCTTCTTACTCTTAGACAGCAATTTCTTCCTCTTATTGTAAAGCCTGTTAATGGCAGTTGTCCACCAGACAGGTTTGGTCTTCCTTGAGGAGCTTATTTTGGTCCTATCAGGTACAGCCGAGTCAATGCAGTTGTTCAGGTGTTAGTATAACACATTTGTGCAGAACTCAGAATAGTTGCCACTTTCATCTGAGGGAGGAGGTGCAGTGAAGTTGTTTATACTGGGTCTATATTACATTATTGAAGTTTCAAAACTTCGAATCTGATATGGTCGACACCATATAATTGAAGTCTTGAAACATCGAAAATGTAATAAAACACAACAACCTACAAAAAACATTTAAATGCTCTAAGCATGGGGGCAAGCCCCCTTGCACCCCCCACACCCCCGCTACTTAAATATAACAACTCTGAGATCGCACTACAGTGCAGAAAAGGCAAATCTTTCCTTTCTGTGCTGTATGGAAATCTCCGTTAAAAGATTAGAAGTTTCAAGACTTCGATCATATGGTGTCGACCATATCAGATTTAAAGTTTTGAAACTTCGATCTTCTGATATAGACCCATTTATACCATCCCATAAGAGGTTATGATCCGCTTTGGAGAAGGTTTTAGTTTAGTTTGTGCTACGGGGGTGGGGGGGGGTCATGTGCATAGTGACTTTGAATGAAGCTGATCATTGTTTGGATCTCACCAGGGAAGACCTTATAGGGGTGGGGGGTGCTACAGTGGACCTCATATTGGTAAGTACCAGATCCAGGATGTTGGCACTCCTTGTGGGGGTGTCAACTAACTGGTCCAGGGCATTAGCGTTAATGAAGTAGAGGAACCTTTGGGCAAGTGAATTTCCCAATGAGTAATTTACCCAGTCAATGGATGGATAGTTAAAGTTTCCCAAAACCATGGTGTTCAGATGTGTCTTGATAGACTCTAGTAGACTCTAGTAGATCCAAATAGGAAGCGTGGATAGCCTACAACATCAGGATAACCTGTCCCTGGGCTTGTGTGTCAGTTGTCAGTGCTGTGGTAATCTGCTGACATATCTAATGGTGGTGAATATAGAACTCCTGTGCTCACACACAGTACGCCAATATGCTAGGGTAGGGCCAGATCACTGGTAGTTACCAATATATCCCTCAACTGTCAGCAACAGAGTTCATTTCATTTCCAATACATACCTGTTGTATGCAGTTCTTATATTTGTCTCTACAACTATCACATGGCATACCACCACAGCCATCCCTTTGATTAAAGTATGATTTAAGTAAGTGACACTTTTGATTGTAGGTGTCATTTTACCAGCAGTATACAGTTTTCAATAATATATCACATGTTCACAGTGTCTTCATGTCTGGAGGATGAGGTAGGAGGCAGGGCTGGGACAATTTCAGCCATACTGAAAATGATTTCCTACTACAAGCACTTAGGAAGCACTGTCAAGTCCCAGCTTGGGAGTGGAGATTCTGACCAGCCCTTAAGTCACCTGGTGCGGCAGTCTGTCTCTGACATACTATGCCCTACAAAGGTAAATGAATGTCTTACAGAAAATGATGCATTGGACATGGAGCTACCTGACAACTGCAGGGTGACACAGACAGAGTTTTATGGTGTTCCTGCAGGGTGATGATGATTCTGGTATTATCTTTGGAGGAGTGGACTCTAACAACAGAGCAGTCCCAGTCCCACATCTCTGTGAATGATGAACCAGGTTATTACAATTTACACCTAATTTCTATACAGTTGAACTGCATATAGAGACTGTAAGCTGAACTCAGGAATTGTTAGTCGTGTATTGTTTTAGGTACATCAGGTATCCAGTCATGTTGGAATTGCAGGAGAGATAGGTTACAACTATGTGTGTCTCAGGGGCATGGTTTTAGTACACGTTTGTTGTTGTGTATTCACAGGGCAGAGAACTGCTACTGTGACATCTGCAGAGGCTGAGGCACAATGACAGGCTGATATTTGCACCTGTGCTGATGCTGATAGTGACACACAGATACCTTTGTCACAGTCTAGTGAGACTGTTTTACTGTCTGGTGAGCATCTGCACTCAGCATGTACTAAAGGTGTAGATGCTTCCACACAGGAACATGAGGCAGCACAGTGTGAGTGCTCATCATCCCCATTTTGGGTGGGTTCTCTCATGTTTTCATCCACCAATAATGTCCCTTCTGTGGCTGCTGCAGCAGATGAGTACACTGTATCTGAATTGGGCCTACCCACCATTTTGCATTTTCACAGGAAAAAGTAATGCTGTCACATGCTACAGCTGAACCCTGAAACATTGGGCTTCTCTCAGAATCCATAACCACATGTGCTCCAGTGTCACCCAGGTGCAATCTGCTGCAATCAGCACGTGTCACAGTATCATCCAGACACAATCTGCTGCAATCAGCACTTGTGCCACAGTATCATCCAGGTACAATCTGCTGCAATCAGCACATGTGCCACAGTATCAGCCAGGCACAATCTGCTGCAATCAGCACATGTGCCACAGTATCATCCAGATACAATCTGCTGCAATCAGCACATGTGCCACAGTATCATCCAGGCACAATCTGCTGCAATCAGCACTTGTGCCACAGTATCATCCAGGTACAATCTGCTGCAATCAGCACATGTGCCACAGTATCATCCAGGCACAATCTACTGCAATCAGCACATGTGCCACAGTATCAGCTAGGCACAATCTGCTGCAATCAGCACGTGTCACAGTATCATCCAGGCACAGTCTGCTGCAATTAGCACTTGTGCCACAATATCATCCAGGTACAATCTGCTGCAATCAGCACATGTGCCACAGTATCAGCCAGGCACAATCTGCTGCAATCAGCACATGTGCCACAGTATCATCCAGATACAATCTGCTGCAATCAGCACATGTGCCACAGTATCATCCAGGCACAATCTGCTGCAATCAGCACTTGTGCCACAGTATCATCCAGGTACAATCTGCTGCAATCAGCACATGTGCCACAGTATCAGCCAGGCACAATCTGCTGCAATCAGCACATGTGCCACAGTATCATCCAGGCACAATCTGCTGCATGTCAGTAAAGCATGAATCTCATTGGTGAGTTGTGTGGCATTTGTGAGTACATAGAATCAAGGGAGAAAATAAGGAATGGCATCACAAGATCCATGGTTGAGCTCACCACTTTCTCCTCAACCTCTTTGTGGAGGGTAGCCAGTGCCACATCACAACTCTCAGTGGCAATGATATTCAAAGTTAGGAGAGAGCGTGGTTCAGTGATGATCATGCAGGGAGTCCATTGTGGAGGTACACATTCCTCATCTTACTCTAGATATGTGTTATTCTCCATCACCTGTCAACATGTGTGGCCATGACAATCAGCCTCCATTTACAGGACATCTCATTATTAGTCCTTATCCAGTTCACATTCCTATACTCACAAAGTCCTAGTACAAGTGAGCATAGTGGCTGCATATCATGGTCATGTAGTGACACCTCTAATGCACTACAGGAAGAAATTGTCTATGACACAAAGCTTCCATCACCTAAATACTCCTTTCTCCCCATCGGGTGATGGGTACATAGTGGGATCCCTACCCCATTGCAGAAGGAAATGTTTTTTGACATATAGTATCCAATACATCAAGACTACCATCTCAGCTTGCTATGATATGCTGTCCTACAAAGTCTGTAGACTGATGTGTCATTGTGTCTCTAGACACGTGTACACATGATGATAATTGTAACTCACTCTACCCTCTTACCCATGTAGCAAATGTGGGAATGTCAGACGAACAGCGTGGCTCAACCATGCAACGGTGAGGATTGTCTAATATTTACACTGCACGCATCATGTTTGATTTGTGTGACACTGCACTATCACTGTGTGTTTGTCAGGACCCATGAGTGTGGAATAGTTGTTATAGCTTCACCTGTGCTGCCATGTACTGCACTTGTTGCATACTGGAGGTGACTGGACAGCTGCCATCTGCTGATGTCCCACCATACTCTCATTGGACAATGTTGTTGAGGTATCTTCCCAGCTGGTCTTGTGTGTACACAAGCTGACCTTTACAGTATCCTGTGACTGACCATTCTGTCTTGTTATCACCATATCATGGAGCATATAACATATGCTAAGAACATTCTTCAGACTGTATCAGAACTCAGGACCATACTTGAGTGCCCCCAGACATCTCATGGCAGTAGATGCAGGCTTTGAGCAAGCTAAACACATGCTCTGTAATGTTGCAGGTTTATGCATATATGGTGTTATAATGGTGTTTGACCAAACTATGTAGTTTCCTTATGGGTATCATAAGCAAGATTTCCAGAGCATATCCAGCATTACCTTCAACAGACTATGCAGATGAGGGTTTTACTACATTTGGGCATACTAGAAATGTATCTGCATACATTCATATTAGCCACCATGGTCCTCAAATATTTTAGCATACAGGAAGTGTTGATTTAGTTGTGATGCAACTAAGATATGTTAATCATGCAAAATGCCTGGGTGTTACAGGGACACATTTGTTATGTAATCATTCACATCTCACACTACCTAGTAGTTCATAGAATGGTATCCCATCCTATTCACAAACCTTTTATGACTATGGGTCAGGTGAGGCCTTTATTACAACATGTGTGTACAGTCTGGGTAACCCATACCTCATCATATTGGTCATACGCGGTTACCCATGCCTTGTATATAAGCAAACTTCTCCAGTTTAAAATCCTTTGTAGGAAACACTCTCCATATTCTCCCACTGTTCATAGCTGCTCGAAGAGCTGCCAGTTTGTGCAGAGGGCAGTACCACTGCAGGTCATCCTATAGTTTTTTACTAAAGAAACACTCTCACTTAGACCTTTAAGTGACTCTCCCATACTTCTTCCCATCTACTAAGGATCTGGTATAATGGATAGGCATTTCCCTGTCATTTCTGTTTCTGATCTGGGAGATATGGGCATCCTGAGGCAGTGTAGTAACTGACTCATGTTCACTGACAACCATTTAATTTAAGAACAGACAAATACAGTGTGTGATAGATGTAGATGCACAATGTAATTGGAGACAAAACTCTCAGATACACACTCAAAAAATGCAAACCAGGTTGTCAGTGTTACACCCAAAACACTCACTACCAACACTAAGGAACAAACACATAGACCCACATATGTAGAAGTACTCACTTGTAATCTACCCAAACCTCCAAGACCTTCTAAAAGCATCTTTCAGTGGCCCTGCGCACACTCAAAAAAAGATAGCATCTCACATAACACATAATTCTGAAAATCATAGTAGCCCCACTTCCAAGCCCATAAGGCAATGCACTACATGGCCAAATATTCTAGATTTTGAGGATTCCATTGTAAGACATGCTGATGTCCCCTTACCAGCCTAAATAAGGAGAAGATCACAGTGACCTGTGTGTTTGGAGCCAGGATCCGCCAGATCACACCTGCACTTAGGTCTTTAAACCAGAAGTACCAGTATCACATGGCCAAAGTCCATGTGGGCATAAATGACCTAAGATGTAACTCACTGGACTATATGAAGAGAGACATGATGGAGCTCTCTCAATATTTGTCCCAGCTGGGTATGAATTTAATTTTGAGTAAAATGCTACCTTCACCATTGATGTTACAGTACCAGGAAAAAAGTATTGACTTCAACAACTGACTTTGTTTCTGGTGTCACAAGGGGATCCAATATCGGTCAGCCTGGGGCGACATGATCAACAAGCCACAATACTTTTCCAGAAATGATTTGCACTTGTCACCACTTAGCTTCCGGATACTGGCAAAAACTTTATCTGTCCCCATAGTGCCTTTTTGTAGGCCATGGCAAGTTGATAAAACCTCCAACATAAGAAAAATCACTCATGCTACCTAAAGGTACTGCTGCTCAGCTCTAGGAGTTTGCATAAAAAAACTGCACTCCCTTACAGCACTACTCATCCTGGAGGATGCAGACATATGTGTGGTCACAGAAACATGGTTCAAAACTATGCAAAGCACCCCAGCTATCAAAGACTAGAATGCCTTACATACATTTCAATCCCCCTCAGCTCAGAATAAAACAAAAGGAGGAGGTGTCTCAGTGTTCATAAATGACAAGTACACTGGTAGACTGGTCCAACAATATGACTCACTTGAGCTGCTCCATGTCTAAATAATCATAGATGTGACTGTCTATCATATCCTTGCTAGCTATAGATCCCATAACATGAGTCTGGAAAACCGCACCTCCTACCTAAACCTTCTAGAATATCTTAACATTCAACCTAACACCATACTTAGTGAGTTCAACTACCCCTCCATAAACTAGGAGACTTATACAACCCATAATTTACTTGCTCAGAGGTTTTTGAACTTCATCAAAGCGACTAGTTAGCTCCTCAATTAGAGGTACAAATATCCGAGACCTGGTATTCATGAACATAGAGGGATGCTGCTCCCTCCCATGCATTATCTCCTCCCTGTTAATATCTGACCACAACATGATCTCCTTAAATAGTAAAACTAACCCAGAACCCCCATAAAACTCCAAACATGTTGCCAACTTTGCTAAGGCCAATTACCTCAAATTAAGTGACAGGTTATTAATCTTTAAAGCCCCTCTGAACCTAAATGACACTGTGGCCTATTCTGAGCTATGAACAAAAGCATTGTACAACTGCATTCATAGTTGCATAGAGGAGGCAGTACCTGTCCAAGTCAATCCTATGATTACTGGCAAAAATAAACCACCCCGGTGGACCCCTAGCATAAATAAGCTATTCAACAAAAGGAAAAAAATCCTCTCCAAAGCCGTGAAGGAGCAGACAAAACTGCAAAAAGATACTCACCAGTCTAAACAAACAAATTAGAGAGCTGGTCAAATCTGCCAAAGCAAACTATGAGGCAAAGATAGCCTCCCAGGTGAAAGAGAACCACGAGGCTTTTTTAATTATGTTCATAACCTCAGAGAAAACACTCAGCAAGGTGCCGAGTTAAGCACTTGCACCCATCCTGAAACTATACAAACCTGCAGTCCAACAAGTTTAGTTCAAACCCCCCCCCATAACTTCCTACTACATCCTAAGAAACAACTACAACCGTTCCTCTACTGGTCATTACAAGGGAACAGGTCCTTACTGTGCTCGCTAAAGCCAAAAATACAGCCTTCATGGGTGCCAGCAACATTCCATGATGCTTCTTAAATAGCTTAAAACAGAATCTATCAGTGCCACTAGAAACCCTCTTTAACCAGAGCCTCTGGATGGGCTTTGGCTCAGAGGAATGGAGGACTGCAACAGTTGTCCTTCTGCACAAGGGGGGCCCATCAATTAACCCAGGGAACTGCAGACCCATACGTTTGATGAGTAAGGCCGTGGAAAGAATTATCATGGACCTGATCAATAACTACATAGGAACTCTACAAACACTGGATCAGACCCAATTTTACTTTTTCAAAAGGAGGTCTTGCCTGCTAAAGCTGGTGGACTTCTTTGAGAAAGTCACCAGGGCCATGGATGAAGCTAAAATGGTACACACCTCTTATCTAGACCTGGCCAAAGCTTTCAACACATCCCCCCCTTCAGGGATCATAGATAAACTTACTGAGTTAGACATAAACCCCTACATCATCAGATGGATAGCCAGCTGTCTCACTGATAGGACACATGTTGTACAGATAGGTGAATCCACTTTCAATAAGAAACCTGTTACTAGCAGTAGACCACATTGCTCAGAGTTGAGACCCCTCTTGTTTGGTATATATTTCTATGAAGAGAAGGCCAATGTTGGGGGTCTCTGAGTCACCAAGCTTTCTGATGACTGTAAAATGGGAGCAATCACTGAATCTTCAAAAGATGTTGGCATCCTACAAACAGGTCTAAAAATGACAAACAACTGGTGCCAACACCACGGTCTGAGACTAAATGCTAAAAAATGCATAATCACACCCTTCAGTAAATCAGATATCCCTGCAAATTATAATATTGATAGCACATCCCTAAAAATAGGCCCAGTATGAAGGACGCCATCTCATATTGTTTATTGACAGGGGCCTTATGCCTGACCTACAAAGTATTCTCTGATCCAGCTGTGATAAAAATGTTACATATTCACAAGTAAAAATTATATGAGGGTTATGCATTTCATAGACCTGAACTTTATTTGTGATTATAATAGAATTTGCTGGAGAGACAGATTCATATCTGAAAAGGCTTCCTCGTCTATGGAATGAACTTCCCATCTTCGTAAAACTAAGCCCATCCCTCACTCTCTTCAAAAAAAATTTGGATAAGTAGATGGCAAACTGTAAATTCACTCCTGGAGTACTGCCCAAGTCCCTTATAGACAGATGTTGTCTGTAAAATGACTCAGGGCTCTAACACCCAATGACCCACTACCCTGATACTACCCCATCCCATATCTGGGGAATTATGATATAATACTATCATATCCGGGGTATTATTGGCTAGGCTTGTAAAGGTTCTTATGCCATTAGCCTAGTAATTACCTATGAACATATGAACCTATAAATGTATACTGTCATTGAAAGCACACATAGTGTTGACTGTCTCCTGTGGTGTGCTGAGATATCCTACACAATCCTACATATACAGAAGCACTATATCAAAGAAATTGTTTAATATTCTGCAGGTGGAGACCTGTGACATACTTAACATGTCCTCAGTCTCTGAAAGGCTCCTGTAGCTAGTATAGAAAGAATCATATACACCTTGGACTTCAAAGGAATAGAAAGGCTATGTGTTCC
Source organism: Protopterus annectens (assembly GCF_019279795.1). Lineage (NCBI taxonomy): Eukaryota > Metazoa > Chordata > Ceratodontiformes > Protopteridae > Protopterus > Protopterus annectens. Next base: position 1,567,239,551 of record NC_056733.1, on the reverse strand, counting down.
TATTGATTCCATGGGTGGGTGACAAATGTTAACCAAGATCAGTACAATCTAGTTAAGGTGTTTACCTTACAGACATAAGATGCAGGGTTTGATTTTCACATAGGGTAATTAGCTAGGCTTAAAATGGCCCATAAGAACAGTTAGCCTAGTAGTAACCTATGAACCTATGAACTAGTGATCAATAATGTCTTGATCTGTGGCACTGTGATAAGACAACCCACTGATGGTGCCATTTATAACTGAGTAGGGTAGCATCTCCCACATACTTGCAAAATCTGGTGGTCTAACGATTATAATATGGTATTGCTTGACACCTGCTATGACTCTGAGCATTCTTGTTACATGCAGTGATGAAATGTTGGTGTGTTTTGCCCTTTTACAGACAGGTATGCACAGCTACACAATTTCCTCTGTAGACCTCTATGACTTGTGACTACATCCACTTTGCATACACTTTGATATCATTAAGACCCCATTTTACTGTTCTATTTCATTTGCAAGTTATTATGGATTCATTGCTATACCTCCTCTGCTTCACATTTGATCTGACTGCAGTGTAGTATAACATGGGACTTTTGAGTTGCTTGCTTCTCACTTTCACCAGTCTGCTAATGGATGACTCTGGTACAAATGAATTCAGAATACAGAGTGACATCTATGAATCTCACCTTTTGAGATTTGTGTTAGATACAAAATAGTTAACTGTGGTTTTATGACATACTGGGGGTTTTATTTATTTCATTTGTTTTACTACCTCCCATTTAAATGCCAATATTAAAATTGTTATAGTTATTTTGCATTTTTCAAGGATTTTAAATTTTTAGTTGCCTTTGAGGGGAAATCTTTAATGTCTGTGCAGTATCACAGTCTGCAAGAGAAAGAGCAAGACAATAATTTTACTGCCTGTCAATAATGACTCCTTTTCCAAGGTACAGTAACCTCAGAGGTACAGGAAGGACTGCTTCCTTTATGGTTGCCACTTGCTCATAATATGCTGAACTCAAGTAGGGGATTTCTAGGAATATATACATTCAAGGGTTAAGTTCACAGACAGTGCATTGTGCTGTGCAGATTAGTGCTGATAGCAGCAAAGTGCAAGGTGTGGGTAATTCAAAGACACAACAAGGCTGCACAAGTATTTAAACAGAGCAGAATGTAACATTTGCTAATGATAGCATATTGACATGGAAATGAAGGACCCCATGCAAACGAGCCACACAGATTATACAAAAGAAACTCTACATCCTACAAGCTCTCATCAGTCTGGAGAATTTAAACATCTGTGCTGCTACCAAGACTTGACAGAAAGTATTCTGGCAACAGTGGAAGGCTACAGTGTCTTCCACACATTTAGGCCAACAGCACAGACAGGAGTTAAAGGTTGAGGTGCCTTGATCTACATTAACAGGAAATATATCTGTAGGTTGGTTAAACATGATGATGCAATTGAGTTCATCCATGTCTGAATCTCCATAGACAAGGTTCCTTACCTTGTCCTGGCCAGCTACACGTTACACTTTATGACCCATGAAGCTCACAGCTCTCATCTAGACCTAGTAGAGGTACTCACCATCCAGCCAGATACTCAATTCTTGGAAGAATTTAACTAACCCTCTATCGTCTGGGAAATGTACAGTGCCTCTAACTCACAGGCAGAATGATTCCTGGACTTTATCAACACAAACACACTGGACCAGATAGTGCACTCAACAAACAGAGGATCAAATGTATTGGACCTAGTACTCACCAACCTAGGTGAGCATTGCAGCGCCTCTCCCCTATGTGTCACATCCTCATTGGTGAAGCTGGACCACAAAGCTGTTTAAACCAGAAAACTCAACTGAACCTGTAACAGTTAGGAACTATTCTAAAGCAAACCACATCATATTAAATGACAGTTTATCAAAATTCACAGCTCCCCAAACCATGAGAGCACACCTACCTATGTAGATTTATTTAGAGAAAGCCTGTACAGCCATGCTCCCCAAACCATGAGAGCACAGCTACCTATGTAGATTTATTTAGAGAAAGCCTGTACAGCCATGTAAATGGATGCATTGAGGCTGCTGTACCTACCAGAAGTAAATCCAGATTTAACATCAAAAACAAACCACAAAGATGGAGTCCTTGTCTTAAAAGGCTATACAACAAAATTAAAAAAAAAAAAATCATGGCCAAAATCAGAAAAAGCAACTCATGCAGAGACAAGAGCTCTCTAATTTAACTAAACATAAAACTAAGAGGTCTAAGTCCAACAAGGCCAATTATGAGGTCAGGATAGCCTTCCAGGCTAAGAACAATTGCAAGGCCTTCTTCAACTGTATCAGGAACCTTAAAGGTAATATTCAACAGTGTGCAGAACTGGTGGTAAATAGTGCAACCTTCATTGACCATGGTGACATAACAAATCTATTGGATGATAAATGTAGCTGTAGCTTCACCCCCTCCCCCACTACCCCCTTTGAAATCCCTTCTACAGTATCCCCCCAACAGTCAACAGGGAGCAGGTCCTGCAGATGCTCACTAAGGCCAAAAACACTGCATCAGTTGGGCCCTAACAAAATCCCTGGTTGCCTCCTAAATAGCCTACAACATGACCTAGCAGGACTACTTGAGGAACTCTACAGCTACAGCCTTAAAACATGTTATGTGGGGTCCCTATTAAATTGCCGAACGTTTCAAAATTCGAATGTCATATGGTCGACAGCATATGATCGAACTTTGAAAAACTCGAAGGTGAAAGGCAACAGCTCGGTACGCACAGAATGGGAACATTTCCCTTTTCTGCACTGAAGTGCGGTCTCGGAGTTGGTATATTTAAATAGGGGTGTGTGGGGGGTTGTGCGGGGTGCAGGGGGGCTTGCCCACCTGCTCAGAGCATTAAAGTAAGTTTTTTTTTTTTTACCTTTTTATTATATATTCATGGTTTCAAGTTTCGCTCATATGTTGTCGAACATATGAGGTTCGAAATTTTAAAGCATCGAATATATAATATAGACCCGTTATGTGCCAGGTTAATGGAGGGGTGTGAAGTCATCCCTCTTCATAAGGCTGAACTATCAACTGAGCCTAGGAACTACAAATACATCAGTCTGACAAGTCTAATATGCAATGCCATGGAATAAATTATCATGGAAATTATCAACAAAGACACTGGCAACCTACAGACACTGGACCTATCCCAGTTTTACTTTGCTAAGGGAAGATCTTGCCTGCTTCACTTGGTAGAATTATTTGAGAGGGTCACCATGGCTATGGATAAATAGAAAATGGTGTATTCTGCCTACCTCGACCTGGATAAGGCATTCAGTGCAGACCCAAAAACTAAATCAGTGCTTTGAATTGCTATATAAAGCCATCTTGATTAAATAGGTGTGACAAAAATGTAATGCCAGAAGTGTGAGAACTAATACTAAATAAATAAAAGAAAAAATATAAGAAACAGATTTCATGGGGTATAGCTTAAAGGCACTCCTGATGGTGAGATGTCCATTAAATCCTGTGAGGCAACTTGCATTAAGTTTTAAGTAACAAAGCAGTTCTCTCTTTTCCACAATACTGTAACGGTCACCACCTCTGACATTTCTAACAATCCTTTTCTATCAAAGAACATTATTTTAAAGTTGTATTTTTAAAGTGCATTGGTAAGATTTATTTTTGGTGAAATAGTAAATTTATGCTCATAAATGCACTGTAACAGCCACTGTGTGTTTTTTCCATGCAGAAGCTATTGCAGCTGAGGCATGTTGTCACATACACCACTCCTTTACACAGACATGAAACTCTCCCTTTGACACCAATTACAGCCATGTAATATGCCACCATGAAGACTAGTCAACTGTTTATGTATTTATAATACTGACAAATGCCATGATGGAATATATTGACTTCATTACTGGCAATACTGAGGTGTTCCTGAATATTACTCTCTTAATAACTTTTCAAATGAATACATCTTTTATAAACAAATAATGGCATGTCACTAGTCTTGTGCAATGAATCAAATTGTACTGACAGAATCTTCCAGTTGTTTGTCACAATTCTTTTTATACAATATATGTCAATACTATAGGTTGGAGAAAGGGCAGGGGCATAATTCTTCTGACATTCTGTTTCACCAGCCATCTGAGATGTACTCTCAGGAGTGTTTTCTATATTAAAAGTTAGTTCACCATATTCCAAAATGAGTTTGTAAATAAGCATTCTATACATTTTAAATCAAAATATCTAAAATGTAATCCTCTTTGTAATCTCTATTGCAAAGAATTGTTTTAATTTCTCAAGCATTTGAATAAAAAGAAAAGGAAAAAAAGAATCATCATTTGTAAACATTGATAAGTGAATGCTTTCATTTTTTTATCACATTTAATGTATTATGGACAAAAACTTTGAAACAAATGTTTATAAGCTTTTTTTTCATAATCATATACATCAATAATGAAACTCCTTCCAGTGTCCTGTAATGAGTATAAATTTTAATTTAGATAACCTTTCCTTTGTATGGCTTCTCATTCCTTAAATATGTTATTTTGGTATAGTGTTTATGTACCTCATCTACCTTATCATTGTCTGCCCTGGTTAATACACAAATATATTCCAACAAAGGTCTCACTGTTATCTTATACAAGGGTACTCAGATTTTTGAATTCCTTATTGAAATTGTTCAAAAAATGTAACTTACAGTTGAATAACATTTCCTTAAATTTATGTTAATATAAGATTTAGAGTTCATTTTATTGACAGTAGTAGACTTATGCCATTTATTTTTTCTTTTCCATTAAAAGTTGTCCGTTTATTATATGGATAATGTTTATTTTTGGCTCCCAAAATGTAGTACTGTACATTTATCTGTTTTAAACTTATGTTATTATTTTCTAGTTTATCTAATTATGCTTAAAGTACTTTATGTTTACTTATGTTATAACTATACCTTACATTTTTAATTATCGTCAAACAGCTGTACTTGTGGTACACTTTTTGGAGTTTTGTAACGCTTTCAGATACCAGTTCTAACTTTAATGCATTGATGTCTGTCAGCTTACCACCTGTCTACTTAGCTGACAGTATAATTATTGGTATCCCAATCTTTGAATACTTTTATGACAATATCTTGTGGTATAGTATCAAATACTTTTGTAAGATCCAAATATGTATTACTGTCCTTTATATCCCTCTTGGTGACAATCTAGATGGAAGATATCGTACATTGGATATCCATAACATTTCCTCAAGAAAAAATATTACTAGGTGATGTGAATGACATTTGGGTGGACATAAACCCTAACTCCCCTACATGTAGCATGAACATATAGGGTTTCACACAACTAATTAATAACCCCACACAAAATTGCAATACATAAAATCCTTTATTAGACTGGATCCTAGTATCAGACCCTAGCAAATACTCCACTTCAGGTACAATGTCTGATTGTTTCAATGATCATCTCCCAATCTATACAATCAGACATCTTACAAGTCCAGTTAAACAGCATTTTTATAATACAACACACATTATCCTTATGCACAAAGGAGGACATTCAACAGACATTAATAAGTTTAGACTAATAGCAATCTTATCTCCTCTTGCCAAAATACTTGAAAAATGCATTCAAAAACAATTGCTAGATTATCTCCTGCAGGAAGAACTCATATCCCCTATACAACATGACTTCCATCCTTCCCATAGTACTAGCACTGCATTTGTAACCTATATAGATACTGTCAATAAAGCCAGTCATAACGGCAAACTAGTCTCTTCCTAATTGCAAGACTTGTCTAAAGCCTACGACACAGTTTGTGACAGCAAACTTCTACTGCAAATGTTCTCACTAGGTGTCTCTCAATCCACCTTTCTTTGGTTCAAAAGCTTGCTGCCCAATAAGTATCTGTCAGTAAAATGGCACTCCACGTTTTCTCCTTACCTCCCTGTCACCACTTGTGTACCATAAGGCTCTATCCTTGGTCCCCTCCTCTTTAACATTTTCACCAACACCCACTATACATCCACACAATATACCACCCTAATGCAATATGCAGATGATTCCACTATCATTTTCACATCTGACAACATGATCCACCTCCAAAAAATTATTTAGGAAGCTTTTAACAGTCACTGAAACTTGGCTTTGTAACTCACAACTCACGTTCACCCCCCAAAATGACAAAACTACTATTTTTGTCCACAAATCCCTCTCTAATGAAAAACAAAATTTAAAGTCTTCCTCTTTGATAATACAGCCAATGAAGTCACTTCTTATAGCAAACTATTAAGAGTGATAGTGGATAACAATTTTACATTCGATCTACATATAGAAAATTGCAGAAGAAAAACTCATCAAAAACTAAGGATGCTTTACAGAGTCAAACCTTTATTTCCTCTGCAACTAAAATTACTCTTGCTACTACTTACCTCCTCCCCACTCTTCTTTATGGTGCTCCTATTCTTACTAACCTCCAGGCTTCACAAAAATTACAACTTAAACAATGCTATAACAAAGTTGATAAATTTGCAGCACACACCCCTTTCAGAACCCACCACTGTATAGCACTGAAAAGCCAAAATTGGTTAGAACTGTCACATCAACTAACATATACAGAGCTTCTTACCACCTATAAAATTATCCAGAATCCATCTGCCTGTCCAGCACTAAAAAACATTCTTCACAACTTCCCAGTAGGTTGTTGTGTCCCAGTGACCAAAAACTCCGGTCTCTCTACAAACCTAGCAAATCTTCTGGGCATTGTCTGTACTCATACAAGGTTGCTACTGCCTGGAACTCCTTACCTATATCCATCAGGTTTACACCCACCCTTCCATCCTTCAAAACTACTCTGAAAAACTTCCCAGCTAAAATCTGGCTCTGTTCTTGCTCAAAACCAGGATAAACTATATCCCTAAATGTGAACAAGTACCTTTTAATTCATTATACCTTCATACCTCCCCTTTTTACTTAATTCCTTACTGCTATCAAATTATCTTCCCCAACTTTTTCTCTAAATATACCATAAGCCTGTTTTTTTTCCTCACCTCATATTGCATTTCCTATTTCTATTAGACCAACTTACCTTTAATTTCTCTATAAAATGCCTAACATTTCTCTAAATATTAAATGATTACTGTGTACCGTCTATAGATTCTTAAACAATGTTTTTATATTATGTGTAATTTGTTATAATTATTTAAACTGCAGATGTTTTTGTTTTATTTTTGAAGACTGTAACATTGCTGTTCTTAAAATGTTTTGTAATAATTTGAAGCTTTTCTCCACAGGCCTGCACTGAAAATGGGCTTCTACCCAGTCTGACTTTCCTGTTAATCAAATGTCAATAAATAAATAAGATCCAGGTAAATTACATAATTTTGAATCCCAGAATGCAAAATGTATATCACTGTTTTATAAAACATATTTTTTAATACAAGATATTTCGTAACAGAACCCATGCTTGAATAAATGTCCTTCTTCTATACCATCTTTCAATGGTGGCTCTAAAAGAGCCATTTTAAATGCTTTATATATGCTAGGATAATTATCCTGTAATTAGTATAATCATTTTCAGTACCACCCCTTAAAAAGGAGGATAATAACAGCTCTCTTTACGCCTGGAATATTATCAAATTTCAACAACTCATGCATATGCATATACATATGTTAGGCTATGTTTTAAATGTTCATAAAGAAACCTTTCAAGTTATACAGACACAATGTACAGTCTGCTCTGATTCTCTCCAGTGCTTGTTTGACTGTACTTTCCTGAATAGTCAGGTACTATGAGGTTTGCAATTAAATGTTCTCCTTCCCTCAAATATACCCCTTTACTTTGTGCTTCAAAAAAATTCCACAGTTTCAATGCCAGTTTCTTCAGCATCAGTAATTACCTCACTATTGTCAGTTTCTAAGGAAATTATTACTTTTTGTGTATTCATTTTTAAATACCCTTATAAAAAGTTGTTTTATTGTCCTGCTCTGTAGGAAGCATCCTTTTCCTTTCTCAATAATACTTCTAATACTTTTGACTTAATCAGACTAGTTGACTGCCATTATGTTTTATTTCACTTCCTACCCTTATTTGTATTTGTTTGTGGTATATATTCCTTAAAGATCCTTCTTAAATTAAAATTCAGTGAAACCCAATTGCCATTTACTCATTTGTTTTGAAACTTTAATTTACATTTCTATGCTTTTAGCACTTAATTATTAAATCATAATTCCCCTTGTAGAATAAAGATTGTTTGTTGACATTTACACTATCAGGATGACCAAAATCTTTCATCTGCCAAATAATACTGACATGGTCTGCACTACAAGTGGGTTCTCCTAAAACAATATCTAGTATTCTTATATTGTTAGAAAAATGTGTATTTGAATATATGAGAAATGCTAGTTTAAAAGCAAAGTAGTATATAATGCATTTTATTCTATTAATCATATAGCAGTACAGATTGATTCATGTGTAAATGTAAGTAGTTTTGAAACTGCAGTGTGGCTTGGAGCAAAGCTGATCTCTGACCCTGGCAGAATGCTAGCTTAGCAAGTTTTAATGTTTATGCTTTTCACAAGTGATTATCTGCTGGGTCAGGAAATTAAATGTGTGAAATAATGAAATCTTCTGCTCTTTCCTGTTGAAATGATTTGGCCTTGTATATGTGTTACTAAGATAGCACGCAACTGTGTGAGAAAGTGTAACAGAGAACAAAGACATGTATTAAAAGACTGAAGCTGCTATTGTATTCGAACTGATATGAAACCTTGAACAAGTAACTTTACAGAAAGACATTATGACTGACCAGCTGGATAGCAAGGCCGTATTGTATCTAGAGGAAAAGTTTTTTAAAATATACAGCATCAGCAGATTTAATGAATAAAGAACTGTAAGGTAAAGTGATGTAGATGCCCTGTGACATATCACGTCAGTAAGGTGGGCATAGCTTAAATGTTAAACCTATATAAAATTGTGTGCTTCCTGTTTCATGTCAGACAAAATTCTGTACTTGTACGTTTTTTGCCTCCTGGTGTACACTAGTAAACTTTTGAATCTGAACCTCCTGTGTATTGAATTCTTAATTTTATTTAACAGTTTGGTCCTTCGTAGACGGAATTCCCTTGGTAAGCCGCAGATCAGAGCGTATCGGTGGTCGAATACTGCGCAGGAGAAGTTACCGAAATGGTTCTTCTTGAGTGAAAGGACCTCCAACTGAATTGTCGTGTGTAAAGAGGCTGGCCGCTTTCTGATCTGTGGCCGAAAAGTGGAACTTGAACAGTTCAATACCGGAGGCTCAGGTAGGAAGAATTTGCCTTTTTTCTGTTTTAGATCAGGGACTAGGTTACAGTATATTGTTGTCAAGATTTGTTTTGCAGATCAGGGACAAAAGGAAGTACTGTATATTTGGTCATAGATCAGGGTAACAGAATAAGGTAGGCAGTTATTCTAGATAAACTGTAAACAGGAACTGAGAACTTGATATCACGTGATAAAAAAGGGTTACGTAACATTTTCTTTGACATGGGTAATCAGTGCACTAAAACCTTGCGAGATCCGCCCCTAACCGAAGACGCAAAATACATGCAATTACAACGTTCTGATAATGTTAGGTATTATACAAAATGGGTTAGTAAATACGAATTTGATGGTAAACTAGATAAAATTTCACTAGTTAAACTCCTTAAACAGCTTAAATCTGATGCAGGAGGTCAGGCAAAAAAGCAACGCCAACTAGGCATTCCTCAAACACACAGGTGGATTGAGGAAGCAAATCGTAGAGAACAGAAGCTTAAAAATTCAAAAACATTATTTTTAGACAAAGAGGATAATAACTTGGTGATAGCAACAGCTCCTCCTCCTCCTCCCTTGCCCCCTCCCTTACCTTTTTCAGGATATGAAGCGAGTGGACAGGCTGGTCCGCCTCCGCGTTATCCTGAAGTTTCAGCAAGACCACAACCATTTGTTAGAGACCCTATTGAGACTAGGTCCCGAACACGTAAAACACATAGGGACACAGAGCCATACCAAATAGAGAGAAATCTACAGGATGAGAGTGAGGAAGAAATATGCCCACTTATAGAAGTCCCAAATCCTCAGGCAGGACAGGAAGGACAAGACCCAACACTCTTAGTATATAGACCATGGACACCGGAGGACATCCGGAAGGCTACTGAGGGAATCCCCCATCCGAAAGTTAATTTTACGAAACTTTTAGAAGATTTACAAGGCATGAGGTTGAGTTACCACTTGAATGGGGAAGAAGTAGAAAAAGTAGTAAGACAAATTATAGGTCCAGATTGACACATGATTTGTGGCACCTGGAATCCTCATAATGCAGAGCTTAGACCACTCCCACATAGTGATGCAGAGTTAGACAACAGAGTGAAAGGTCTGACAGACCAAATCTCTGAGAAAAATCAATGCATACAACAGGAAAATGAGACAATAGATGGATATTATGCTAGATTATTAGAATGTTTTAATAATCATAGCGGTATGTCGGTTCCTGAGAACCAAACAAATGATTCCCCGTATGAACAACAATTAACAAACGCATTTTTGAAAGGTTGCATTGCACCTATTAGTGGCTTCATTACGAAGCATATGATAGACCATCGAACAGGGAGGCTACAAGCCTTACTCGAATACGCTAGACATGTTGAAAGACATTTTAATAGTAAAAAGAAAAAGAAGGCGCAAGTCTTCACTGCTGAAGACGGAGCTGAAGTATTTGTATTACAGTCAGGTAAAAAGGGTAAGAAAAATACCCAGGGAAACAAACAGTTTGACAAACGATCAGAAGATTTTGAAGAAAGGAAAAAGAGAGGTGAATGCTTCAAGTGCGGGAAAAAGGGACATCTAGCAAGGGATTGTAGGCAAAACAAAAAGGTAATTACAAAAGATAAGGGAGATGAGGACTGACTATATGATAGTGAGGATACATCAAGTGAAAGTCAGAAATCATCAGGAAAAGTTAATAAACTAAAAGCAAATGTAAATGTGATAGAAGGAGTAGAGGAAGTGCAAGTAGATATGGAGGATGAAGAAAGTGAAATTTTGGACTTAGCATTATTGAGCTTAGAGCTCTACTTAGCAGATATGAAACCAGAAGTTACACTTCTGGTGGAGGGAAGAGAAGTCAAATTCCTGTGTGACTCAGGAGCGTCACGGACTTTGATACACCCCTCCAAGTTACCAGAACATTCAGAATCACCTGATTATATACTAGTAAAAGCCGCAAATGGACAGCTATACAGGGAACCACTTTCCCATGGTATAGCAATAACTGACCCTGTTTCAGGTATGACCCAGAGAAGTAAAATTGTTGTTTCTGCAAAGTGTCCAGTAAACCTATTGGGTAGGGACCTTATGCAGATATTTGGCATAGCAGTAGTTCCAACTGTACAAGGTATGGAGGCACAGAGACAAATGGATACCTTTGTAGTGCGATCGGAGGGTGAAACCTTTTACTGGGACAGCCAGGACCTAGTCACGACTGGTCCAGGGGCAGTAACCGAGGAACTGATGAACGTAGCCATCAGTAAAGCCCCCTCCCTCGACATTGATCAACAGCATTTGTTACACTGTACTCTATACTACTGTACTACACCAGGACCTGATAGAGAATATGAGCAAGAATTGTTTAGAAATCGTGCAACTAGATTGGTTTTGCGTACTTTGTACTGGGATACTGAGGGGAACAGTGTAGTTAGCTGTTCGTTACCTCAAGAATTCCTTGCATTGTATAGATCAAATCGGTTACCACATGTCAGCTTGTCAAAGAACAAAAGTGTCAAATGGGCAGATTTAGGAGAAAAAGTAACAAGATGGGAGAAACAAACTGATTTAGAACTATCAGAACAAGGGATACAAAAAAAAACTGAATTGGTTGACACAGGCACATCCAGCTGATTAGCATTTTTATTAGAAGAAGAAGAAAAGGCCTTATGTGAAATTTCAATAACTCTTTGGTCAACAGGCAAGTCAGATGCAGGACTTATTCGAACAGCAGGACCAGTTACAATAATCCCAAAGTCAGCTTTTATACCACAGAAAAGACAATACCCTTTGAGAAAGGATGCAGAAATAGGAATTAAGCCTATAATAGCAGTATTACTCAAAGAAGGAGTACTGGTAGAATTTCCTGATTCATCATGTAATACACCCCTATTTCCTGTTAAAAGAGCAAATGGGGAATGTCGGATGGTACAAAATGTACAAGCTGTAAATAATGCAGTAATACCTAGAGCACCTACGGTGCCAGACCCACATACTTTGTTAAATGATTTAGAACCACAACAGAAGTATTTCTCTCTGGTAGATATTAGCAATGCTTTCTTTTCAATACCTATACATCCTGATAGTCAATATTGGTTTGCATTTACATTTCAGGGTAAAAGGTATACGTATACTCGACTACCACAGGGATATTGTGAGAGTCCAACAATATTTGCACAAGAAATGGCTAGCAACCTGGCAGGGTTTACCCCACCGGGAGGTAGTCAAATTCTACTTTATGTAGATGACATCTTGCTAGTAGCCCCCACCCAGCAACAGTGCAGGGAGGATACTGTAGCATTATTAAAATTTTTAGCAACACAAGGACACAAAGTAAACAAAAGTAAGTTACAACTTTGAAGAAAACAAGTTAGATACCTAGGATATGTAATATCCAATGAAGGTAGAATACTAGATGAGGAAAGAAAAACAGCAATTTTGCAAGCACCCAAACCAACAACCAAGAAAGAAATGATGTCTTTCTTAGGTACAACTAATTTTTGTCGGAGCTGGATACCAAATTATGCTTTGGAATCTGCTCCACTGACTGACTTGATATATAAGACACCAATGGCAGCACAAGATATCTTACAATGGACAACCGAAGCAGAAACGGCTTTCTGCAGATTGAAGCAGTTGATAGCTTCTTCATTAGTTTTAGGACTTCCAAATTATCACAAACGGTTCTTTCAGACTGTAGATTGTAAGCAAGGATCTATGATGTCAGTATTGATGCAACAACATGGGGACAAACAACGCCCCATAGCCTACTATTCATCACAGTTAGACCCAGTGGCGCGATCTTTGCCTCACTGTGTACAAGCAGTAGTTGCAGCCGCAATGGTAGTACAGGCTTCGGCCTCAGTAGTGTTATTCCACCCTCTCACATTGAGAGTGCCTCATGCAGTTGCAATAATTTTACTGCAAGAGAAAGTGGCATACCTTTCTCCTGCTAGACATCTTTCATGTATGACTATACTGCTGAGCCAACCTCATATGACAGTTGAACGATGTATGACATTGAATCCATCAACATTACTTCCAACTCCTGTGGAGGGCACACCACACAGCTGCCTGCAGGAAATTGAACAGTTAGCTTTACCTAGACAAGATCTTACAGATATGCCCTTGGATAATGCCGAGGTGACATATTACGTGGACGGCTCATGCAGAAGGGGTCCTACAGGGAAGAATCTGGTGGGGTATGCAGTAGTTACAGACACTGAAATTTTAGAAGCTCAATCCTTACCACACAACTTATCTGCACAAGCAGCAGAATTGATAGCTTTGACGAGGGCATGTACTTTAGCAAAAAACAAGAGTGTGAACATATATACTGATAGTCAGTATGCTTTTTCTACAGTACATGTATTTGCACAACAATGGAAAAATAGAGGAATGATAACATCTAGTGGAAAACCTATTAATCATGCGCAATTTATTTTGGAGTTATTAGAATCTATTCAGTTGCCTACCAAAGTAGCTATTTGTAAATGTGCAGCTCATACAAAACAACAGGATAAGATTTCGAAAGGCAATGCGAGCTGATGCAGCTGCAAAGCAAGCAGCCTCAGACTCAGAAACTGTACTTTTAAATGAGGAATTACAACCCTCTGAGATTTTAGATTTAGACATGTTAAAAACAATGCAGACACTTACTACAAAAGCAGAAAAACAAAAATGGGTAAAACGAGGTGCAATTCTTGAGAATGGACTGTACATTTCCAAAGAAAGAAAACGATATTGCCGTCTAATTTATTTAGATATGCAGCTTTGTTGAGCCATGGGCAGAACCATGTCTCAACAGGGGGGATGGTACAGTTAGTAAATCGAATATTCCAAACATATGGATACACAAACTACACAAAAAAATTTTGTGCAGCTTGTCATACTTGTAACAAGCATCATGCACAAGGAGCATTTAAAACCAAGCAAGGAAGTTTTCCTATACCACCATACCCGTTCCATACTATTTGTATGGATTTCATAGAATTGAATAAATGTGAAGGGAAAAAGTTTTGCTTAGTTATTGTAGACATGTTTTCTAAATGGGTAGAAGCTTTTCCAACTAAAAACCCACATGCAGCAACAGTGGCAAAAGCCCTGATAAAAAAAGTAATCCTTAGATTTGGCATTCCGGAGAGGATTTATAGTGACAATGGCACACATTTTGTAAATCAGACAATCCATCAGCTTGGGAGATTTTTTGGTATCTCCTTGAAGAACCATTGTGCTTACCACCCACAGTCAGCAGGACTGGTGGAAAGGTACAATGGTACTCTAAAAAACAAACTTAGGAAGCTAGTAGAGGAGACCCAAAAGAATTGGATATACTGTCTGCCTTTAGCACTGCTGAGTATGAAAACGGTTCCAAATGTAAAGGGTTTGACTCCCTTTGAAAAGGTTTTTGGGAGAGCATATTATGTGCCTCAGTGGAAAGCTCTCATGCCTGCAGAGCAAGAGGCTGACAGTTCATTAGCTAGTTATATGAGGAAACTGTTAACAAATAAATCTGTTTTGCAGTTTAACTCTTTTTCAGATAAGGAACAGACCAGACCGGTGGAAGCAGTCTTGGGTCTGGATCTGGCTAAAAGTGACAAAAAGGAAGAATTGGGCGAATCCAAAGTGGGAGGGACCGTACCAGGTACTGTTGGCAACGCCTACTGCAGTTAGAGTGGCCGAGAGGACGTCCTGGGTTCATTTGACGCATTGTAAACCGGTAAAGAACTTTCAACTTGATAAAATTTTGTGACTGATACACAACCAGACCGAGATGGCCAAAAACAAAGCGAATAGAAGTTTAGATCAACCCCAGAGATGTTGCATAATCATTTTGTTGAGTGTACATTTATTAACTGTAATTGTGACAATTTTCCTCTTGCTGTGGTTCATCCTACACACAACCACACAAGTGAAAGTGGGAAGGCGTGATGAAACGTCTATAGACTGGCATCCAAATTTTAACACATACCTAGCCATGAAACGTGTATATGCAGAGACTATGAACATTTCAAATTGCTGGGTTTGTACAGCTATACCGACAGCATATGGAGGACTGATAATGTCTGCTGTCCCTTTGGGGATAAATGAGACTTGGGAGAATTTACTTTTCGATACAGAAACTGTGAGGTCACAGGACAAAATAGCTTTATTTTTACCTGTCACACAAAAAGGAATTGTATGTTTTTTCAAAAATGACACCCTCCAGGTGGGCTGGAGCAATTGTAATATAACCATATCTTACCGATGTTATATTAAGAATAGTAATGGCAATACTTTTTGCAGTACTAATTATGACTCGTATTTGAACTCATTGAAAACAACTATGAATGACATTCAAAAAAATCCAGTTTTGTTTAAACAATTGTCAGTTATAGATCAAAAAATGTTTCATGCAGGGCTGATGCATATTAGTACCAAAGTAGAAAACTGTTATTTTATTTGTGGGAAAAAGGCATATAAATGGTTACCTGAGAATTGGTCCGGCAGTTGTTTTTTGGGTTACTTGGTTCCGGCAATAAGACATACTGCAGAATTACCTTTGGGTAAAATACAAAACGTAAGAAAAACAGCCCAAAAACCCGAAGGTCCAGTTAAAAAACCTGTGAATCCAGTTGGAAAGATTGAAGCTGGCTGGAAAGACCACAATTCAGTAAAAGACAAAAGCGAATTGACTCATATGGACTTGAGTGACAGTGTTGTATCCCGGGCAGGAATATTCCCAGCCTATGGAGCAGTCAAATCGATCTGGGAGCTGAGGAAGTTGTCGAAACTTCTTGAAGTAATGAGTAATGCAACTTTTTCTGCCCTAGAACTGGTGACTGATGAACTGAATGCAATGATAACTGTTGTGCTACAAAATCGGATGGCTCTTGACTTCACCCTAGCGGCGAGAGGTGGTACATGCGTGCTTATCAAAGAAGAATGCTGTGCTTATATTCCCGTCAATCGTCATGAGATTAATAACCACCTAGAGGTAATTCAGCAAGTATCAGCCATGACTGAACCAGGCCCAAACCCACTGACGGACTTTTTCCAGAATCTATTTGGGGGGTGGGGTTCCATCCTAATGAATATTCTGATTGCCATTTGTGTGGGTATACTCCTAATAGGAGCATGTGTTTGCTGTGGAATTCCCTGCATGAAAAGATTAATCAAAGATTTTATTGATGTATCTGTTACTGAAACTTTCTACCAAGATATCGAGATTGAAAGATTGATCTCAGATGACGCTTTTTCTGAAGTATAGATTGAATGACTCACCTAGCTGAAAATCCTGCGTGGAAAAGGCTAGGAGATGAAATGACACTATGCATACTTCAAAATAGAATAAAAAGTATTAATAGGGGGGAAAATGTTAGAAAAATGTGTATTTGAATATATGAGAAATGCTAGTTTAAAAGCAAAGTAGTATATAATGCATTTTATTCTATTAATCATATAGCAGTACAGATTGAATCATGTGTAAATGTAAGTAGTTTTGAAACTGTAGTGTGGCTTGGAGCAAAGCTGATCTCTGACCCTGGTAGAATGCTAGCTTAGCAAGTTTTAATGTTTATGCTTTTCACAAGTGATTATCTGTTGGGTCAGGAAATTAAATGTGTGAAATAAGGAAATCTTCTGCTCTTTCCTGTTGAAATGATTTGGCCTTGTATATGTGTTACTAAGATAGCACGCATCTGTGTGAGAAAGTGTAACAGAGAACAAAGACGTGTATTAAAAGACTGAAGCTGCTATTGTATTCGAACTGATATGAAACCTTGAACAAGTAACTTTACAGAAAGACATTATGACTGACCAGCTGGATAGCAAGGCCGTATTGTATCTAGAGGAAAAGTTTTTTAAAATATACAGCATCAGCAGATTTAATGAATAAAGAACTGTAAGCTAAAGTGATGTAGATGCCCTGTGACATATCACGTCAGTAAGGTGGGCATAGCTTAAATGTTAAACCTATATAAAATTGTGTGCTTCCTGTTTCATGTCAGACAAAATTCTGTACTTGTACGTTTTTTGCCTCCTGGTGTACACTAGTAAACTTTTGAAACTGAACCTCCTGTGTATTGAATTTTTAATTTTATTTAACATATATCTTGTCTTGTCAAGACTGCATCTAATGTATTGGCTGCTTTGGTTTTAAAATCAGCATGCTGTGTAAATCCATGTTGTACAATCTTAAGGAGTTTCCCTGATTGGCTTATTCACCAGATGTACAAGTGTCCCATCTTGCAGGTGGCATATTTAGATTTCCATCTGTCACTATTCTATTGTTATTTTCTAACATGGTAAGTTCCTTTGTGAAGCCTTCCTGTTCCATAACACTTATATTTAGAATTCTGTGCAAACTTTTAGTTTTATGCAGAAGTTTGATTGCCACCATTTCTGACTGTATATCAAGTCCAAATTGCTCCGAAAGGAGTTTCTGCAATGCATAAACTGACACTTCCCCACCTACTTTGTTCCTTCCATATTTATGATGACCAGTATAACCAGATGTAAAGCCACTCCTCTGGTCAATGATCAAGGAGTCTCAATCCTCACCACGGACACTGGCGAGGAATGTTCACTTGAAGCAAAAATAGATACAGTATTTTTAGATGCAGCTTTCTGCACCAAGCACAATTTCCTTTGCGAGTACACAGGGAACATGCTCCCACCTTGGGGCTGGGTTTCTCTCCATCTCTCTCACCAGGCTCAAAATAAGACTCCACACTGACCACAGCTGTAGAGTTGAGTCCTTAGTTGAGTGTTCCATGCAAAGTCTTCCACCATCCTCTCTGTGAAACCAGTGCTTTGTATCACTGTTTCAAGTGGCTGACTCACACAGTCTTTGAGATTTGATTTTTACACACACACACACACACACACACACACACACACACACACACACACACACACACACACACACACACACACGCACACACTCCTGGGAAAGGCTGGCACAGATTTACCAGCTATGCCTCCTCTGCCCAGACTATAAGGTAGATACAGCCACCAGAACACTCCAAACCCAGCTACTCTAAGGCTCTTACAAAAGTATTCAATTATACTGAGTAAAATTTATACTTATACAAATGGTAGTGTATCTACGGTGTCACCAAATAGATACAAGTACTCTCAAAGGTTAAAATATTTGTTGAAAGACCAGCCAAATTGAAAAGTTTAAATATATTTAATAATAAATAATAAAAGAACACAAAAATAATAAATATATATTTACAATAAACACCAGAGTTCCAATCACAGGAAATATTAAAAATAACACAGATTGATAGAATCACACATATACAGAAAAACAGTACTTAACTAATCTCACTATATTTTGATGACATCTAAAAAAACTACTATTCCTTGGAAACTTACTGAAGCAAGGCAAAATGAAGTGGGTGAGTGGTCCTTCTTTGTCAGATTTCAAAAACAGACTGCCCTGAGACTTCTGTCTCATCTAGTATTAATACATCATTTCAGTGGCAGATTGAAGAATGACATCACATATATCTGGTCATCTGTCTTCTGGTTCCCACTCTACCCCTGTTACTAGAAACTGAACCAGAATCTAGCACACATATGTCATAATACACATACATAGAGCTTTGCTAAGATGTGTTATAGCATCTGGAAGCTATAAAGCCATTTCATATACTTCCACCCTTCCAGGGTAGCAATTAATTCACCTCTAAGGACAATACAGTAGGATTCCTAGTCCTGGTTTTCACAGACATTTTGTCTCTAGCTGCAATCAGAACCATAAGATACAATCTTTATGGCCTAAACCAGGTAGTTTAATTTCAGACTATATTTCAAAGTTAGCTGGACTGAGATTAACCTATTCTCTTCCAATATCCTCTGTTGCAATATGTTTGAGTGAGAAAGATTGGGCTGATTATAAATGACGTATAATGTTTGCAACTGGGAGTGTGTCAGTATGGTTTGTGATGTAAAATACTTGCAACTAGAACTGTGTTGTTGTGGTTTATTTTCATTTATATAAATGTATGATTGCCTATGTAGTAAGTGATGGTTTAATAAAGATGTGTCTTATTAAAAAAGGCAGTAATTGAATAATGCATGCAATATTGCTTAGGTTATATGATATATAACAATATATGTGAAGTATAACGTGTGTTATGTTTATGTTAACATAATTTGATTACTTTTATATGAATGTAAATTTGCCTATGTTACAAGTTATAATTCAATAAAGATGTGTGAAAAAAAAACAGTTACAATAGAGTCTGACATACAGGTGTATTTCTTTTCTGTCCAGCAGGACCCACTGCTGGTACCTTTTTAACACAAGCAGCTTTACAAATACATTTTCAACACAAGTACCTGTACAAATCAGTTTGATATACAAATGACATATAATTCTTTATAAAACTCAGGATAGCTATACTGGCATATGTTACACATCCACTGTCCTACTTCTCCAGGCATAGGTGGCAAATGCAGTTTATTATTTAAGTGCTTTACATTGGCTAAGATGAACTTTCTTCACTAAATTGGAAGAAATCTTAATTCCCCTTTACTCATATCTCATCAGATTATTGTTGTAATATCCCATTTGGCATGTATTTGTCTAAACATATCACTCAACTTGAGAGACGTCAGAGGTTCCTAACTAAAAAGATCAATGGCCTCAAAAATTTTAGCAGGACAGACTGGCAGTCCTTTCTCGCTATACTCCATTTCTAGATTCCTTCATTGGGACCTATGTCTAGCCTTTCAAGAATAGAAAGATGCAACTCTATTTGATGTTCTATTCCATTACAAAACAAATGGTTCATCAAATACCAAGTTAAAGTAGCTAAATCTTCATCAACAAATGAATAAGACATATTAACATGACAGAATCCTATCCCAACATATTCCTTACCTCTGGAACAAATTTCCATGTCAAGCACAGTATCATCCTTGTCGCCTGCAAGGTAAATCTAGATAATTGGAAGGACAACCTCAAATTCTTCTTAGTCCATCTTCTGTTTCTATCCATGAGGCTGGAGGAAACTTTTGAATGAGGGTTATTGGCTAGGCTTGTAAAGGTATACAGGCTGCTTACCTAGTACTTACCTATGGACCTATAAACATCCCCACCCAGGACAGTCTGTGTTATTAAAACAAAATAATAATAATAATAATAATAATAATAATAATAATAATAATAATAATAATAATAATAATAATAATTCACAGCAATCAGACCTTCTGTTCCTATTTGCACTAATACTAGGTTTATAGTCCCCAGCAGACAAACGCTTAAGGATATTTTATTTTATTTTTATTTTTATTTTTATTTTACATTTGTTGACCGGGCTTGTCCAGCTGGATATATGTCCATTTTCAGTGGAGGCCCGGGGAGAAAAGCTCCACAAATTACAACAACATAAAAGGTCAAGACAAAGACAATAACAGTATAATTTGGTACATAAGTTTTAACAATTATAGTACAAGCCTAAGATTATATATGTTATATTTCAGTAGGAAAAAGGAAACATTTATCTAAGAATAGACGAATAAGACTAATACATTTGTATTAGAAATGGTGTAGTACAAATCTTTATAACATATTACAAAATTAGATACACCTAGTAATTTATGATAAGAGATACTAAGGTTTCACAAAAACCTAAGAAAGAAAAACACTAGAGATCCATAGATAGAGTATAGAAGAACAGCAAACAAGGATGGATTTCTAGTGTTATTTAACACATAGGTTGTGATGCTATATGAAGGTGTTTGATCATTCCACAGTATATACTTATTTACATGAGAAAAAATCCTAAGGAAGGTTAAGCTCACTAAAAATTAGTGAGACAACACAAGATCATGATAGGCTAGGAATTGTGGGAGTCTAGTTAATAGTTAGGTACTTAGTCTGGGTTAACACTGGGGCATAGCCAGTGTGATTTGAGGTAGGGTTTAAGCTTGCTTTTAAATAAGCTGACAGAGGATATTGAGGTTAGCTGGCTTGGGAGGATGTTCCAGGCTTTACCTACTGTATTGGAGAACAAGGTGTCACCAGCTAAGTTGTTGGATTTTGATATTTGTACAAGTAGGTTATTAGCTGAGCGTAAGGTCTTGAGGTTATTATAGGGGATGACTAGGGATGTAAGTATGGGTGTATTTTGAGGTAAATACAGGATCTTATGGGCTACTATTAATTGATTGAAAAGTATTAAATTTGGCAGCTCTAACCATCCTAACTGATTCAGATTGATACAGTGATGAGTTCTATAGGAGGACCCAGCTGCAAATCTGGCAATATTGTTGAAGGAGGATGTAAGTTTACTCAGATTACTTCTACATATTTTGGTATAGATAAGGGAGGCATAGAGCAAGGTAGAGATGAGGTGGAGTGCGAGCAATAGTAACCCTGGCTGGAGGTGTAAGAAAGGGTTTTATTCTATAGAGGGAACCTAGTTTCTTGTTTACTATTTTTATGGTGTTATTAATGTGAGGTTCAAAGGACAAGTTGTTATCTATTAGTACCCGAGTAGTTTGGTGGTTGGTTCCGGAGATATTATAGTTCCATCATTTGAAGTAATAGTAAAGTTAAGTGGGGAGGTTCTGCGGGTGGGGGTAAATAGTAGCATTTTTGTTTTTTAGGGGTTAAGGATAAGACGTCTTTGTAGGAGCCAGTTTTCAACTGTACTAAAGGTCATTTGGGTTAGTGACTGAAGTTCTGATTGAGAAGCAGCAGCACATATGAGTGTGGAGTCGTCAGTGTATTGGATACAGTCAGCTTGAGGAATTACAGAATGAAGGTCATTTGTAAAGATGGAGAAGAGTAATGGGCCTAATATAGATCCTTGCGGGACCCCTAGAGTGACTGGGACATGGGAAGATAAAGTATTTTCCCATAGTACAGCCTGTTGCCTGTTGTGTAGGTATGATTGGAACCACTGTATAGTATGGTTGTCCAATGACAGGTTTTTGAGTGTGTCTATAAGGAGGTGGTGATTCACCATGTCAAATGCTTTGGACAGATCAATAAAAACAGCTGAGGATAGAGTATCAATATTACGATTGCTGTTAATATGGTTAGTGAAGGATAAGAGAGCAGCGGTGGTGCTATGAAATGGTCTAAAGCCATGTTGACAGGGTGCTAATAAATTGTGATCGAGTAGGTAGGTTAACAGTTGTATGTGTATACATTTCTCCATTATTTTTGCCAAATGAGATAGAATAGCTATGGGCCTATAATTGGACAACTCTTTGGAGTTACCGCCCTTATGCAGGGGAATTATGTGAGAGACTTTCCAGATTAGGGGAATAGATCCTTCAGAAATAGTTCTGTTAATGAGGATGGATATGGGGTAGGCTATGACTTTAGCAGCTTTTTGCAGGTATTCTGCAGGTAATTTATCAGCAGAGAGAGTAGTGGGTTTAAGTTTCTGTATGAGGTTACAGATAAGTGAAGTGGGCACTGGCTGAAAATGAAATTGATGAGAATTATTGGTAAAGGTTGTGGCAGAGCCTGGGACGCTAGGGGATAGCTGGTTGGCTAGGGATTGTATGGTTTCAGTAAAAAAAGTATTAAATGAGTCAGCTATTTGGATGGGATTGTTGTGATCAGAGCCAGAGGGAGAGTGAGTACTTGAGCATCCAGGGTGTAGGAGGTTATTGATACCTCGCCAGAATTTTTGGGGATTATTTTGGTTGGTTTGTTGTAGTTGGTAGTAGTAGTTTCTTTTATCGGCTAATATGGCTTTTTTTGTTTCATTTCTTAGCTGTCTGAATTGCAGGTGGTCTGAGGAGCTTTTTGTTGAGCGCCATTTGGCCCATTGTTTATTTCTTTGGAGGATTTTTGCTTGGTCGCTTTGGTGAGCCATGGTGCAGGTTTGGTTCTAATTCTAACTTTGCGTAATGGGGCATGGCTGTCTGAAATGGTTAGAAATTTAGAGTTAAAGTATTTCACGACATTATCTATTGGGAGGTATTTCAGGGATGACCAGTCACAGGTGACTAGTTCAGCTTGAAAGTGAGCAGGGTTAAAATTTTTGGTAGTGCGAATAGTTCTACAGATGGCAGAGTTTAGGATGACAGTTTTTGTTCTGATTAAATAGGTAAGCAAGTGATCACTTATGTCCTCAGGGAGGGTGCCTGTTTTATAGTTTAGATGGGGGGTATTAGTGAGTATCCAGTCAAGGGTACTAGTTTTGTTGTTAGTTTTATTGGTGCGGGTTGGGGATGTTATAGTTTGGGTAAAACCATATAAGTTGATATGAGTAGAAGGCTGCTCAGATATACAGGAGTTCAGTTAATGTTAAAATCTCCAAGTATAATGGTTTCTTGGGGTAGTTACTTGAGAGCCAGCTGAGGATAGCCTCTAATGTGTTGATGTTATTGCCTGGGGGAAGATAGACACATGATAGATATATGGCTTTGCTTTTGTTAAGCTGAACCTTAGTTAGAAGAATTTCTGCATTGTTGCAAAGTGGAGGTTTGGAGTCTAACAAGGTAACTTGTAATCCATTCTTATAAAGTATGGCTATGCCTCCTCCTTTTTTAGTGTTACGGTCACATCTTATGATATTATAGCCAGGGGGTAGAACTGCACTGTCTTGTATTGATGGATTAAGCCATGTTTCAGACAGACAGAGGATGTCAAAGGAATAAACATCAATAAGGGCACGCAGGTGAGCTATTTTGTTATTGATGCTACGAATATTAAGATGAGCTATCAGGAGAGAGTTGGGGGGCTTGGTAAGTGTCTATGTGATTGAATTTGTTGGTGTATCAGGCTGTGTAGCTGTGATAGTGGTAGGACCTGGGTTAGGGTGTATATCACCATCTAACAGGGAGTGGACCTGAACTTTTAGGATGAGTTGTAGAAGTTTAAAAATTAGGTTCTTATTTTTTCTAGCTAGTGGGTTATATTGAGAGATGTGATGGAGTCTATGAAATATGGCTGCTGAGTACTTAGCTGAGCTGGGGAGGTTGCTAACACTATGAGTGGAGCTGGGGGTAAGGACAGAGGTGTGTGTGATGTGGGTATGCAGTCCTAGGAATCTATGGTGTTCGTAGAGAGTAAGTAGATAGGGAATGATAAGTATAATTAGGAGTAGTAATAAAGGTAAGGGTTTACAGGATCCTTGAGCCATTTGTTTAGGTTAAGGTGGTTAAATGTAGGGATATTTGTGGATAGAGTTGTAGGGTAATGGATAAAGGTAAATGAGTGATGGTTCTTTAAGGGGGAGGAGAT
Organism: Protopterus annectens; assembly: GCF_019279795.1. Taxonomy (NCBI): domain Eukaryota; kingdom Metazoa; phylum Chordata; order Ceratodontiformes; family Protopteridae; genus Protopterus; species Protopterus annectens. The sequence goes on along the minus strand of NC_056733.1, from coordinate 1,567,215,088 downwards.
AAGGGTAAAGTGAGAATATAATAGAGGTAATAGCACTTATTGCAGTACTTCATATAAATGCAACAATTTACTTAGCCAGCAGTTTGTTATGAAAATAAAAACATGCTGCTTGCTAAGGGCTCTACTTTAAAATAATCCCTTTTTTATTAAACATTTTTATGGCACTCTTTGAGATTCAATTTGAAAAAACAAAAAGTTTCAGTGTTAATTGCATTATCATACAATAAATCCAATAAACTATTGTCAATATATTTATAAGTGTAAAGAACATTACAATTTATTTCTTTATAAAGCTGGGTATCAAACAGTTACAGGCTTTTTGTATATAAATGTCTTCATTCACTAGGATGATACTTCAACTTTTATTGATTTTCCTGTACCTCATATGAGGCATAGTTGTGGGTTGTTTCAAAATAATGTTCTCTGTTTTAGAAAGGTTGTATTGTCTTTTAAGTGACAGTTGTACAAGAGTTGCAAATTTCTTGTCCACAACGATTTTTAAACACAGAAAACATCTGTGTAAGTGGAAGGCTGAAACATTCTTTCTTCTTTTAATATCAACATGCATAGCATCATCAACAGCATTATCAGGAAGTTGTTAAAAAGTCATTGTTAACAGCATCAGGAACTACTTTGTTTTTTTTCCAACCCCCCCCTCTCCCAAAAAAAAAAAAAAAAAAAAAAAAAAAATAGTCTTTATACTTTCTCAGTCCTTGGTCCTATACTGTGGGAATCTCTCCTTTCTTTTATTAATGATCTTTCTTACTTAGTTTTCCAGTAATAATTAAAAGCCCATTATATAACTTAACCTCTTCCTACCCTGCTTCCCTCTACATATCGTGTTCTGACTCTAATTTTCACTGTGGTTCTTTCAGCATGTCTGCTCTGATATCTACTATGTATATAATGCATGCATATATTGTGTGTTGTCAGTCTGAATATAATGTCAAGTATCTATTGTCATTATACCCTCAAGCTAACACTTTGTATATATGTATATATTGCATTTTGTCTTTCACTCTGTATATAATATCATATATCTATTGTGAATACTTGCAGCCTGAGACTGAAATTAGTCTATTGTGATCAATGTTTTACATTGGTTAACAATTTCAAAATAAAATAAAATAAATGAATTAAAAATTGCAGGTTCAGCTTCAAATAAACCACTTAAATACAGATGAAGTTGTTGACAAATCCACTGTTGTAGCAGTTACAAAAGAAAAACCTTTTTATAACACAGCAGTTTGTGATTCATAAGTCTCTATGTTACGCAAATTAAAAATTTTTGAAAGTGCCTGTTGTTTCTAAAAATCCCTATCTCTACATTGCTATATTGATCCTTTGTGTTTCAAACTTGGCATCCTTCTCTGTACCAGTTGATGTAGGTTACCGTATAATCTGCAATGTGACTTTAATTTATTACTGAACTGATTCACAGAAGAGCAGCTTGTAATTAACTAAAAAAAAAAAACAAGCAAACAAAACTACTACTGTGCTTTTTAGCATGTATCAGAACAATAAATCAAACCCTCACTAAGCATTGCTGATCTCTATGGTTCACCTTTACCTATAGTTACAGAACAAATATACCTGGGAATAACAGTTGATTGGCAAATATTCACATAACATGTACAGAATACTGCAACAATAACTCTTGAATATTCAAACCTGCTTCCCCTAGAATCAAGGAAAACCCTGGCATTACACATAACATTGCCAGCATTACAGTATTACTTATCCTTATTTGTCCTATAGTCAGCCCAAAACACCTATATCCTTCAAGTCACAGTAAACAGGATATGTAGATTCATATCCATATGAGGCCAAAGAGAACATCACTACAACTAAGTACAAACTGGCTGTCAAAAACTGACAAGGCCACATTGATGCCTAATTGCCTTTACATACAAATTACTAAACTGTTTTTACAGTCTGTATTCAGAAAATGTAATGTTATGGTCAAGGATGCACTTATTCAAAGCAATTGATGAAGAAACTATCTCAAAGCTTGCAGCACCAGCTTGGAACTCTTTAACTCAAATATTAAAAAAAAAAAACCAGAAATTAATCATATTTAAAGCTAAATAGCAGTAAATACAAGTACTGATCTTTTTCCACTAACTAAACTGATATCAAGCAGCATCAAGCAGAATCTCATACAGTATAACAAACCTTGGGATAGACCACATGTGATGCCTCATGTATTTCTAAATTGTACATGTTTCCTTTCCATAACCATGATACAATGTTACTGTTGTTAATCTTTGAACACATCAATTGTTGGTCTCTTACTTACTTCAGTATCCATAAGTACCACACTGCCCCAGGTCATGGCTGAAATGGTTTGTGGACTAGCCCACCAACCTAGTTTAGCTAACTAACTAACTAACTAACTAACTAACTTTTATTATTCACCGATTGGCTGAACTGAAAATGTGGACCTACTGGAACATATTTGTTTTTTTTTGGAGGGGGGGCAGTCAAGTAGCCTGCCTTCACTACTTGCTATTAAATCAATAACCTTCCCAAAATACCAGTCTTTGCTCTTGCTATTGGATGAATTTTCATTTTGTAAATTAGTACAATTGGTTGATTCAACAGGCATGGTTATTGAACTCCTGGAAGTGAATTTATGCTGTGTTTTAGCATAGTCCTTTTCATCCTGTAACAAAATATTTCCTGTTTATAATAGTAATTTCATGTCTGTCCAACTTCAGAACAACATTGTAATAGTGGGTTCTATACAAATGGATAAAAAGTCTGTAATATTTTTGTTTATAATTTTAAAATTTAAAAATTTCCGTTTGGGAGTTTTTCTGTTTAATTACATTTGACCTACTCACAACCAAGTCTATAACAAAAAAAATCCTGATTTATTCAACTGCACATGATAGTACCATTTGAGAATTTAAAAGAATCAGAGACACTTAGGCATCCTTTTTTTTCTCTTCTACATAGGTTTCGAAAAGCACATTATCCTAAGGTAAGGACTTAACTTTCTTTCCAAATAATTTCAGTAAATCTGCAATAGTATTGGGTGACAACTGTCCATTATTAACAGCATTAAGTTGAAAACAGTTTTTCTTTAAATATAGGTTCAATAAATTTTATGGAATTCAGTGGATTGCATCGAGTTCCATGGAACATTTGTGACAAGTCAAGTTATATGCAAATGTGCCCCGGTCTAATGAGGATAAAAAGGCAGACACAACAAATAACTTGCAATGTCAGTGCAACTACATTCATGTATTTCAAAACTGCATTAAAGGCAAACTTGTAAGTAAAGTGATATGGTTATCTTACCAATATATATGTGTGGAAGGTAGGCAAACTTAATGGGACTGTTAGTAATATGTGGAAACACTGGCTGGCATACCTCTCAACTATACACATTTTTGCAGAATGTCCAGATTTTTGCTTCATATTTTGGTCTATTCCTCATAAAATTTGTGATTTTCTCACAAATCACTGAGATGATCTGATAATTAAAGTCACTAAATACTGATATGCATTTGAGTTTCATACTTCAAATCCTTCAGAACATGTAATACACAAAGACTGTTACTTAAGCAACTTTATATGTTTATAAGAGTAATATTTAAAATCTCATCCTATTTTTGGGCCTTTGTCCCCCCATTTTGTCAGGGTTTGTCCAGATTTCTTGCACTACAAGGTTGAGAGGTATGTTGGCTGAAGACAGATGTGCGTCATTAATACTCCCAAAAATGACAAATATCTGCAAGATGCTACGGATATTGACACAAAATACAGATGGGGATATACAAACACTCCCATTATCGTTTACAGAATCTATCATAATACACACAACTTTATAATAAGAAAAATATTAAGGTGAAGTGGCATTCATGGACACATTGCCAATTGTAACAGTAGCTAACAATAGGTGAGGACATGTGTGGGGAACACAAGTAGCATGCATACCCAAGGAAATAGGGTGATAGCAAAGCAGATGTGGTTTGAGGGTGAAAAACAGGAGCACACAAGAGGGATGATAGAATAGAAAGGTCAGAATGAGAGTCAGAGGGGCATGGGCATTTTTTTTTGGTGGAAATAGGCCCCATTATTTTCCTTTTTGGAGATTAGAAGGTATGGAAAAGACAGGAAAAGAGGAGGTGGGGAAAAGTATGGGTATATTCATATAACAAGTATCACAAGACATGACTGACAAAGGCCCATAATATACAGAAAGGATAGGTCAGATACAAAGAGAGCATACATATGCACTGTGCAACATGGGTTAAGGAAGATGACAAACCAGACAGAGATGCATACCAGCCAAAGGGAACCTCAATAATACACTATGTACTAATGCAAAAAGCAGTGCCGAGATGTTGCAAAGTGTGTGTGGCAGTTATATCAAAATGAGTATGACTGATGGTAGGTGTGTGTCACAGAATACTTAATGGGGAGTGCTGGCATTGCAGTACACAGTGATCATCACAATCATCAACCTCTAAGATGTTGCCAGTATGGATGTAAGCCATGCAACAGCAAGGCTGATCAAATCCAGTCAAGGAACTGTAGGAGCAGAAATGTGGTGGGCAGAGTAAAACCTCCAACCCTGAATGCAATAGGCAAACAACTAAGTACAGTACCAAGAAGCAGTACTGCAGCAATAGAGTAATGTGTCTGTGTAATAAACCAATACACCACTAAGGCAGGCTAAATGGGACCCAGATGTCAAAGGAGACATTTTTTGCCAGAGGCAAAACAGATGGTGTTCAGGTATACAGTGTAGATGTGTGACATGCAATGATATCACACTAGCCAGGTATGAAGAAGGCTCATCAAACATACCTACACCAATGACATGAAATGTGAAGCACATGATGATACATATACATTATGAAATAGCATATGAATAGTAAAAAGTAAGGAATGTAAGCCTGTGCATGCATAGCTAAGCAGGTAGCATACAAATGGCTGGGTAATGCACAACACTCAAGTAAAACATGAACACTAATGGAATATATTCAAGTACCACCACCTTCTGTGTACATGCCTTGCAAATGTATGATATCCTAACATGGTTGCACAATGTCATGTTGCTCCAGCACAACTACATTGCAATGATGATACATTAATACATTATACAGTAAATATATATATATATATATATATACACACACACACACACACACACACACACACACACACACACACACACACACACACACACATGCCAATACTATAAGGAGGAAGGGAGGTGAGCAATATATGTCTACAATATAAGGAAATGCATGCATAAAAAAGCTGGCACAAAAAGACAGGATAAGCATAAATAAGTAAATAAATTGCACATGCAATTGTCCCCAACACAAGATGGACTGCAAATCCACTGGAAGGTACTTTGCAGCAAAGGACCAATATCTTATATGTTCAGCATGCATTAGCCATTGTCAAGCACACATAAGATATGTGCATAGTTGATGGATATTTACATGTTTGTGTACAAGTGACACAAACAACACAATAATGTGCAACAGTTAAACAGAAATTAGCACAGGTAGACAACGAAAGTATACATACACATATGTACTACCATGCTAACATAAGACAACAGGTGACACACTCAGAAAGTGATAACAATAGAACATGTAAATGTGTATTACTGATCAAAAAGCAGTTGTATATATGCATCTATGGCACGCCATCTCTAGGTGAATTATACATACGTATTATAACATTACATTACATTACATTGGGTAACTTTTGTGTTTATGATGTTAAGGGCATACAAATGTATGGTCATACAAAGCAATGCAGCTGTACTAACATTATGAAAATCACACATGTATGTTAACAAGTATAATACACAGCAAAGGTGGGCACATGTTAGAATATAACCCATAGGCTCACTACTGTGGTGTTTGCCATAATATGTAGGCCCCATAATACAGTTACTCATTACTTGCGCCATTCATATGATAAAAACATGGAATTCCCAAAGACATTGGGAATGTCAATCCATGATGGCAACACCATCTGACAAAGTGATAGGCTCTGGAAATGTTACCCGCAGAGGCATACATTATGACAATAGAATAAAACTGAATACTGCATAGGTTCATAGGTAGGTACTAGGCTATTGGCCCTCGGGCCTATATAAGCCTAGCCAAAGGTACCCTGGTTTTCGACACCCAAGAAAATTATTTTCCTGTGCCACTGTCGAGCAGAGCCACAGAAGTGATCCCCGGTGAGAATTTCCTATCTCCCATCCAATCATCAAGATTTTTCTTGAACAGTGCTAATGAGGAGCTTTGTTTGATATAGATAGGTAGTTTGTTACAGAGTATGGGAAGTCTCTGGGACAGGAATCTATCCCTCCAGTATGTTCTGTTTATTGTGGTGATGAGGTTTAGGTCCCTAGAGCGTGTAGCTCATAGAGATTGGGATTACTTTAAGTGGAGCATGTCTAAAAGCTCTGGGTTTGACATAGCTTTGTGTGTTAGGCAGAGATGGCCTCTGAGTAGGTGATATGCAATGGAGTAAAGCTGCAGTTTTTTGAGATGGTCTGCCTAGGGCATCTCTTTGAGGCTGGTAATCCTCTTTGTAAGGTATTTTTGTGGCCTTTCCAGTTGTTGTAGATGTCTTGTGAGGTACATACCAAAAGGGGCACTGTACTCTATAATGGGTCTAATGAGTGATGAGTAGAGGGGAACAATGACCTCTTTTTTCCTGGATGAGAAACCTTTTGTGATGAGGTGTGCCACATAGAAGGATTTCCTGACTACTGTGGCAATGTGATTATCAAAGGAGAGACTACTGTCCACCTGTGTCCCAAGGTCTTTTATCACACTTTCAGTGTTAAGTAGACTACCACTTATGTGGTAGTTCATGGGTACTGAGTTTTTACCAAAAGGAATGACAATGCACTTTTTGGCATTGAGCTTGAGGCCATGGCTTTGACACCAGGCATCTGTCTCAACAAGGCCCTTTTGTAGGATGTCCACATCTTTTAGAGTTTTGATTGTGGCTCCTAGTTTGCAGTCATCTGCAAACCTCATTAGCCAAAGACCCTCTGTGTTGGCCTGTACTTCAGAGAAGTAGATACCAAACAGGAGAGGACCCAGGACTGAACCCTGTGGTACTCCACTTGTCACTGGTCTGAAGCTGGATTTAGAGTCTGCTACTTTCACAGTGTGGGTTCTGTCAGTGAGCCAGTTGGCAACCCATCTTGTGGCATAGGGATTTATACCTAGTTTAGTGAGTTTATCTACAATTCCAGAGTGGGGGATGGTGTCAAAAGCCTTGGTGAGATATAGATAGGCTGTGTGAACCACCTTACCCTCATCTACAACTTTGGTGACTGCTTCAAAGAAGTCTATCAGGTTTAGGAGACATGATCTGCCTTTTACAAACCCAAACTGGGTGGAGTCCTGAGTTTGGAGATTACCAATGTCATTGTTTATAAGTTCCATGATGATACGCTCCATAGCCTTGCAGACCAGGCTTGTTAGGCTAATGGGGCAGTAGTTTCCAGGGTCTGTGGTGGCTCCCCCTTTGTGGAGTGGGATAACTGTCGCTGTGGGCCATTCAGTGGGCACATAGCCTGAGGTGAGGCTATGATTGAACATGGTACTTAGGTGGGGTGCCAGTTCATTCTGTAGTTCATGTAGAACACAGCCTGGGATGTTGTCAGGTCCCATGGATGCTGTGTTCTTGGCTTTGGATAGTGTGTTTTTTACCTGTGCAGCTGTGATTACAGGAACTTTGCATTCTTCTGGTATAGAGATGGGCCCTTTAGGGATGACAGAGGGGTAAAGTTAGCACTGAACCCATCTGCCAGGATGTTGGCAATATCCGTTGGTTCTGTATATTTAGTGCCATTGTGCTGTAACTCAGAGCAGATCTGAGTGTTGCCATTGAGATTCGTGACATAGCTATAGAATGCTTTGTGGTTGTCTTTAGAGTCAGTGGCGATTTTGTTTTCATAACTAGCTTTGGAGGATTTTATGAGGGACCTCAGCTTCTTACTGAAGCTGACCAGGGAGTTTCTCCAATCATGGGATTTTACTCTTTTTTGCAACAGTTTCTTTCTTCTGTTGTAGAGTTTGTTTATGGCAGGGGACCACCAGATTGGCTTCCTTTTTTTGGAACTTAGCATCTTGGTACTGTTAGGGATTGCACGATCCATGCACTCATGTAATTGCTTATAAAGTGCATTTGTATAGGATTCAGCAGTCATACCTCTATTGTCCATCAGCATGGGTGTTGTGAAGTTTGCCACTTCTGTCTTAAGAAGCGTGAAGTTGGCTTTGGAGAAATTTTTTACTGTGGTTTCCCTAATGGGGGGTGGGGGAGGGATGTGGATGTGTAGGGTGATTATCTTATGGTCGGATCTGACCAACGAGGAATTGACCTCTGGTGTGGAGCACCGGTTGCCCATGTTGGTAATAACCAGGTCTAGGATATTGCTGCCCCTGGTGGGGGTGTGGATAAGTTGATCCATGGCATTGGAATTTATGAATTCCAGAAAACGCTGAGCACAAGAGTTGGTACATGAGTAGTTTTCCCAGTTAATGGTAGGGTAGTTGAAATTGCCCATTATTAGGGTGTTAGGTTGCACCCTAATATTTTCCAGTGTATTAAGAAATGAGGAGTGGGAATCCTGGGGCATGGTGGGGGATCTGTAGCAAGCTACAATTTGGATTGTGGTCTTGCCCAGAGTTAGTTGCACTTGGATAATCTCGGATGCATTATGCTGAGCAACTAGTCTGGAGGTGTGGATATCCTTAATGAATATGGGCACGCCTCCGCCTTTAGTGTTTCGGTCCAGGTTAGGTGGCCGAAATGTGTGGTATGAATTATAGCCTGGTAATGCAGGGGTACTCTCTGGAGCCTTGAACCAGGTCTCTGTCACTGCACAGATGTCGATGTTCTCCATTTTAAGGAGTGCCTTGAGAGAGTGCATTTTGAGGTTTAGACTTCTAGCATTGAGTAGCAATACCCTCAGATTCTTCTTGTCTGTACCTGTTAGGGTGGTGAATTTGTCATTTGAACCTTGCCTAAAAAGGGCACTATAGGGGTGACTAGAGCCTTAGCCAGTATCCGGAATTCCAGGGGCGACAGGTGCAGGCCATCTCTGGCAAAGCATCGTGGCTTGTCGATCATGTCATCCCAGGCAGACAGATACTGGATCCCCTTAGAATGACACCAGAAGCTTAGCCAATTGTTGAAGTCAATCATTTTGTCCTTGTACTGTGGTATAATTCTGGGTGACGGCAGGATGCTACTCAGGGCTAGGGTCATACCTGCCTGGGCTACAAGATCAGACAGCTCCTCCATGTCCCTTTTCATGTAGTCCAAGAAGGTACGTCTCAGGTCATTCACACCAACATGGGCAATGACAGAGTCATATTTGTACTTGTTGTGGAGTGACCTGAGTGCATGCGTTATGTGGCGTATCCTGGCACCTGACAGGCAGCTGACAGCAACTTTCTCCTTGTTTAGCCTGGTGAGTGGAACATCAGTGTGCCTGACTATAGCGTCACCAATGACTAGAGTGTTGGGTACGTTGTTATGCCTTATGGGCTGTGGTTGAGTGGCACACTGAGTTTGTGGGCTATGTGTCATTTGGGTTGTGTTGGGGGGGTGGAGGTTGCTTGTGTTTCTGCTTTGGAGGTCCCTGTTGCTTGGGCAGGTTTTTACTGAGAGCCTCCGTGAATGTAGGTGTGTGTTTTGTGTTTCTATGTATGGGTTTTGGTGGTGTAGGTTTTGAGGGACTATGTGCTGAGTGTGGTGTGGTGCAAGTGTTTGCCTTCTCCTCTTGACTGTCTAGTCCAGTCTTGGGTGAAGAGAGCTTTGCTTCCAGCTTGGCTATATAAGTGCATCTCTCACAGGTTGTAGTGTTGGGTGGTAGGAGGAGAGGATTGTCTGTGTACATGAGGCAATTACTGCATTGCCCCAAGATGCCCAGATACATCAGGTAGACAGGCGAAAACATCGGGGGCTGACCCTTAGACATAGGTGCTTATTTGTTAAGTACTAGAAACTGTTTTCCTGTAGACAGTGAGGAAAGTTGAGTGCTGTAGTAATTTGTAGCTTATTTAGTACTTACAATAAGTTCTGAACAAGTGCTGAAACAAAAAACTAGCACACACGCTAGTATTAGCCATCACACATGTGTATAGTGACAATGGGACCTCCTGACACACCAAGTTCACTATTGGGGTAAATACAATAATATGCCTGTATGTAAACAGGCATATCAAAGTCAAAATGTGACACACAAAAGTGTGTGTAAAATATGTGCATATATCCTCCATTTGAATGTAACCCCAGGAGAATGGCACTACAGTAGTATGTGTGGGATGTTATTAAAACTAACACATGTAATGCATCACTTTTGCTGATGTCAGCAACTGTCTGTATATGCACATGAATGCTGCCAACAAGACTAGTGTGTCACACTGGCAGAATGCTACCTGTGCCAGTCATATCTGTCACATACAAGGGCTGACTGGATCTGAAGTAACACTGTCATGGTCCACTGCATGCAGATTGGGCAAGCCACATACAAAGTGCAGGAATTCCTGTCACATTGTACATAACATTGTTTGCAGGTATGTCAGCACCTGATGAGCATGTAACATGATGGTGATATTGGCTGTGTTGTATTTTATCAAGTGTCATACTTCAGCGATCATGTATAGTCCTGTACAAATAGAATTTTGAAGTGTGCATCATGAGGTAGATCCTACATACATGGCAGCAGTATGGGATTTGTGTACAAATGTGTGCCTACTGATGCAAAATAGCCAAATAGGAACACACCATGATAGCAGCATTACACAACTGAATCACATAGACAATACTTACTGTGCAGAGAGCACACCCTGATGGGGTTGAGCACGTCATCATTGTCATCAATGGATGGGTAGATTGGCACAGGTCCTGCACTTTGTAACATGACAATAACTATACATCCTTACATATTCCTAGAACAGCTTTAACAGGGAAAAGAAAAACAGCAATTCATACAACACTACAAATGACTTATACACCATGTACAGTATCCAAGTGTTATGCATGTGACATATTACTAGCATGCAAATTAATCCATAAGTTATGTTTCTGTGCAAATGTGCAAGAGCTCAGACCCTAACACTTTTCAAACATATCTGCTATGTTAAGTCAGAATGTTATAGGTAATGCTTTTGCAATCCATCCATGTTTTATGCGATGCATTCACATAATGGGATCAATATACCAAACAATATATCCATAGCCTTATGTTCAAACACATACCATCTCAATCATGTGCCAATGTAGTCTCTAAAACTATCAAAGTGGTATAAGAAATCATACCAGTAATAATAGAAATGTAACAGAACAGACATATGAGACATCTGCTTACGTGTCAGAGAAGAATTTAAAATAGCCTGTAAAGGAAGACATACAAACACACATATCTTAAAAGATCAGTATGTAATTCACATGGTATGGATTATCATAAACCAAGGTGTAATCACTGCATTACTAAACATATATACATGTTGGAGGGCATGCAAACATAAATACAAAATGACAGCAGCACCAACAAATGAGTATAATTACATGATGGGAACATAATGTAATAGAAAAGCAATACATTATATGTGCAACATACCCTATACATGACTGGTGTAAAGATTGACAAATATTATGATCATGTAAGGACATAATGCAAGTTTAAACATCACATTACTGGATGGTAAGAATGATGTACAAATGTAGAAGAAAACCTAGAAATGTTTAGTCATCACACACTTAATTGAAGGCATATGAAGCAATAAAACCATTATAGCACATACTGTATATATTAATAATCTGCTGACTCATATTAATGACTAAGCATGCCTAGTAAAATGTTAAACTTCAGCGCACAGTGTCATGACTTATAATAATAATGCACACAAGAGATCAGAATGATATCTTTTTACAAGTGCATGCTTGGCAGCATCAGCATACCATATATCTGCAAAATGCACATACACACACACACACACACACACACACACACACACACACACACACACACACACACACACACACACACACACACACACACACACACACACACACACACAAAAGTGCTGAACACCTTCAGCATAAAATGATACCATTACAAATATAACATATCACTTAATGCAGTTTGTGAGTAGCATTACAACTGTTAATTAACAGGTTTGGAGGATCTCACTACAATGATTAACACATACCAAATATGATGAGGTGTCACTACACCAGTAACATGCAATGATAAGACTGTAATATGTGAATTGTCTATACAAGTGGAGATTGCTTCATATATGTGATATTATGAAAATCACCTTATCTACATATGCAAGTCTATAGTGGAAGACCACATGCAAATGAGCTATGCAATGCATCATGGGTAACATGTGATATCACAACATTCTTGCATCCAAAATGGAACTGAATGCATGGGTCACATCTGTATATTATGCCATATCAAACATCAGCGTGGTCTTGCCTAGGCCATGCTTTATGTACATCCAAGACATATGTTGTTCTCAATTCATATATATATTTCAATAAACCAAGGAATATCACACTGACATGTGTAGAAGCAATACTGAAATGGAGATGCTCATATTTGTTCTAAGTTTAGTCTATTTGTGCATGCAATTAGTCCATTGACATTATTAAAATACCTCAATAAAAATATAACTACATACTCAAATGCAGAATTAAGAGTACTATAGTCACTCTAACAAATCACAAGGAAGATTGCCATGTGACACAATAAAGTGCAATTATTTAAGAAAGATAGTGTTCTAGCAAACAGACTTGTGCAGTTAAGCAGTGGTATACAGAGAGTGGAACTGAAGCAATATACAGTAGTACAACTATGCCAGCATCACTGATATTGTGAGCTGGCAGGGATTCATTCAATAAATGAATAGGCAAGATATGCACACCATGACCACTACCATACATACAAGCTACTCAAAGTATGCTATTAATACAGCAGAAACAGCAAAAGCTGTGTTGTATGCTGTCAACAGCACCAATACAGCAAACATATAGAACTTATATATAAGACACTGACATCAAAAATTCTATACAACTAGGACACGGTGGACTATCATTATGGTTGTGTCAGCAAACATCATCTAATGTCAAAATAAGCTAATGACATTGGACTGACTTTTACACATGCAGTTTACATTTGCTTAGCAAAAGGTATACACAATACATTAATATTTAGAAGTTATACCTTGTGGATGCATTATTTCAATCTTGCCACTGAATTTGCATGTATCGATGCCATCTGAATAACATCCTCATACAGGAGATGGACGCATGCTAATGGTCCTACATGGAAGAAATAAGGCTGAAGATAATAGCGCAGACCTCTCTCCTTATGCTGTTTATCCAGACTGTGCATAATGCTCAGTGCACAGCGCATGATTACAAGGGCATTCCAGAGCATCTGCATGAATAAAAGGAGAAGACATATTAATTTCCAACAGTGAGTCTGTGTTATGAGGTTAAACAGTATTTAATGTTACATTAAGTCAGTTCAGAATTTAGTCTTAATAAATGCATCACATTATCAAGCAGAGTTACACAAGCCTAGGTAACAGTTTGCATAAAGATACATTACATTTAGACTACAACTGTATCACTTACACTAGGAGAACTGACTAGAAGCTAGCAGAAGCTAGATTAATACCTACAGCATTCACCTATGTTCATACAAAGTCCAGAATCCTGCCTGACTAGCTAGTGATCTATGACTAAAAAGTTGAAAGATGCTATGATATGTGTCCCTGTCTACATATACATAATGATATGCAAGTTGACCTGTGGATAAAATGTGAGCCAGGCCCAATGTACCATCTGAAGAATGATGTGATCAACACTGTGCACATTTTACATTGATAATGAGCAAGAATAGTGCAATATGCGAATTAAGGTAAAGAGGACAAGCTTTACAATTTTAGCATATTTCCCCCAGTAATAAATGCAATTTTTTTACATACTGTCACATAACATACAGCACAAATGATGCATAAATAGACAGTTGTATCTGTACATATAAATTATTTATTTATTTATTTGTTGACATTTGTTAATCGGGTTTGTCCAGCTGGGCCAGAGACCCATTCTCAGTGGAGACTCAAGGAGAAAAGCTCCAGTTAAAAACAATTTACAATACAGACAAATTCAGTTAACAATACATACAAACTCAGTTTATAATACATAGGAGTTCATTTTACAATTCAAATACATAGAAACTCACAGTGTAGGACATGCATATCATGAGTAATATAAACTCACAAATCAGAAGAATATATAAAGTAAAAACTTTTTTTTTTTTATGTCATGGCACATGTTCAGTGAAATACTACTGTCAGAGCTATTTATAAACGTTTGAGGTGAAGAGTAATTGAGATGTGAAAGATGAGAATGCAGGTATAGAATGCATGTATAAGGGGGCAGGAGGTAGACTAAGATGAAAAGGCAAGAAGAAAAGAGAAACTGGAAAAGATAAGAGTAGGCAATAGTAGTGGAGTTAGGTAGGGTCATGGCATGTACAAGTTTTGGAGTTAAGTAAGGGAAGTCTGAGTTCTTTTTTAAAGTGTATAGGATGTGTAATGGAGCGTATGTGTGTTGGAAGTTTATTCCATGCATGGGATATGGAGGATTTGTACAGTAGTTTACCAATAGTTTTCTTAGGTTGGTAAATGTCTAGGAGTTGCTGGTTTGAGGTGCGGAGTGTGCGGTTGGGAGTACAGGTAGATACTTGGGAGTACAGGTGGATACTAAGCAGGGAGTTGCAGGGCAGGAAGATGGTTTGTGTAGTATGGAGTGAGCAATTTGCAGTTGTGATAGAAGGAGTTGTTTTGGAAGTTCCAGTCATTGCAGAGAGCTGAGTGCAAGGCAGTGGTGTGAGCTATAAGGGGAGTTTTGACAAATCTAGATATTTTGTGGTATGTTTGTTGGAGTTAGTCGACTGAATGTTAGTTAGGATTGGGGTGGCATAGAAAAGAGAGGGGAGAAGAAGAGCTTGTGCCAGGGAGAGTCTAGCATTAGAAGTCAGGAACTTTTGGTTGCGATAAAGCAGACCTAATTTTTGGTGATTTTTTTTTTATACTTTGAAGGATATGCAAGTTAAATTTCAGTTCATTGTCAATGATGGCACCTAGAAGCTTTGTGTGGGAGTCAGGTTGTATGGTGGTGCTGTTGGAAGATGAGATGGCAATGGAAGATTTGACGTGAGAAAGAGAATAAGGAAGGAATAGCAGGAGTTTATTTTTGGGGGGGTTTAGGATGAGTAATTTATCAGGCAGACACTTTTCAATAGATAGAAAAGTGTCTTGGGTAAGAGCGTGATAGTCATAGATATTGTTGGAAGTGCAGATAAGAGTTGAGTCATCAGTGTATTGAATTAGAGCTGATTGCAATATATTAATGTTGTTGTACATGTAGACTGTTTACAAATTAAGATGTCTTGACATATGTGCAAAGAGATGATGTACATCAAATATAAAGATTCACAAATGTATGTAGGTCTGGGCATATATCTGTGATGACATCGCTATATATACATTCATATAGAATTGCATGTGGATCTTAAATGAATGATACCTGTGTGTATATCTCTACCCATGTATATGTACATATAAATACAGATATGTATACAGAGATAGAGAGGTATATGTGTAAATATGTCGAGTTTTGACATGCAAATGGCATACGCTGACCTGTATTGTGTAACAGACATTGGCCTCAGTCGATATTAGACAATTCACATTATCCTATGAATTGGATAAGGATTAAAATGTCAATATCTACACAATAAGGAAATAAAATAATCCAGCACAGAAAAGTAACTTACATAAGTTGCAAATTAAAAAAAACAAGCCTATGTCTTCTGCAAACAGCTGTGCATTACAAGAATTAAATGTCTAATGGGGGATTTGAACCCACAAACACAAAATATTTAGAATTAAGTTGTTTACATTATCTGTCCTGCTAACTTTTTAGCTATACTACAGACAGAGAGCACATATCCACATTTGCTGTAAGTAAAGTGTAATTACAACACACACTTAAATGGAATTTACAGTCCACTGCAATGTTCGCATATTTTTCTAGCACATGCAAATGTCAATGTATGTGACTATTAATCAAGTAATATGTAATGCTGAGCATACATATTTTGTGTTCAATACTAATTGCAATGGAATCACAAGGTAACTACATAAATGATACAGAAATATCTAGAAATATTGTGGATAAAGAAGAACAGAGTAGTCATACTTGGTCTAAAAGAATAATGTATTAAAACTCAGAGATTATCTTACCTAGCTTACAGTAAACAAACATATCTCAATGTTAAAAAAAAAAAAAAAAAAAACAAAACCAAACAAAAAACAGAATGGCCATGACAGGAAGTGAAAGATTACTGTAGAATTCAAACCTAAAATCAAAGCCGGTAGGAGTGCAGTTAATGAAACAAGCCCAAAGTGCTCAAACATCAATTATGCCACGGAGTAGGGAATTGCATCCTCATGTTTGATATGTATCCAGTCCAGTTGCCAATACTCAGCCATATTAAATGCATGGTAACCTGCATTAATGTTCTATTTCTCTAACTCAGTCAGGAAGTACTGCACGTGGACACTTAATGGACATCTAAGACGAAGCTTATATATTTTATATTTCTGTAATCATTCCAAAGGAATTACACACCCATCAGTGTTAAGAAAGTACTTCCTGTGCTACATTCTTGAAGAAATGTGGCTAACAACAAAATGCACAGTCATCTGTGGCCTATGGGTTGGAAATGTTAATGCACTCTGACAATGAAATGTTTGTACGGATCACTCCCGAAGTCAGTACACGACCATGCCACATAATCATATTATGTAGAGAAGATCAAAATGCTATCTCTATGTATGTTATTTAGATCAAAATACTTGTTGCAATTTGAACCTGCAGACAATCAATCTCCATATGCACTGCTGGGTTCCTATCAGTTCACCGACAGTTCAGAACATCAACACTCACATCTTCGACACCAAATCATCGACTGTTCATAACATCGACATTTCAGGTAAGCGATCTTCCCCCTTGCAGGACCCATGGTAGCACTTGTTTCTCTGTTACGAAGTTAAGGACAACACTGTCAGGGTAAATTGTAAAGAGTCACGTAAACCTTACACGTTGTAACAGAGAAACAAGTGCTACCATGGGTCCTGCAAGGGGAAGATCGCTTACCTGAAATGTCGATGTTATGAACAGTCAATGATTTGGTGTCGAAGATGTGAGTGTCGATGTTCTGAACTGTCGGTGAACTGATAGGAACCCGCACTGCTACATCAGTTGAGCTAATAGACATCACAGCACTTTTCATTGCTGAAAAGCTTTTGTGAATGACTAACACTCTTATTTTGCTCTGTCAAATACATGCATTCCTTCATAATACCTGCTGTTACTTAAATATCCTGCACACCTGCTTTTCTGGCCCAGCTAGTTTATGGATGACTTCACTATATGCAGTTAGACATCTATCAGTATTTAACTGTAACATTTTAATTTCATTACAATTTCCCTATGGGCATTAATACAGTAATTATATATGGAATATCTATTGACCCTACTTTTCATTTAACCACAAATGTTCAGTAAATGATAACAGTAAATGCTAGGTAGTAAAGTGTGAATTATGCCATGTACTGTAGGCATCTGGTGGCTGGTGTCGAACTTTTAAAATCTGTTCTGCAGGTCATCCCAGTCATACCTCTCAATCTCTTAGTGCAAAAAATCTGGGCAAAGTCTAAAGTAATGGTGGGACAAAAACCCCAAAACAGGGACAGCTTTTAAACATTGCTCTTATAAACTTAAAAGGTTGCTAGAATAGCATGACATGTGTTAGTATGCATTTTCTGAAGGATATGAAGTCTGAAGCTCATATGTATGGCATTACTTAGTGCCTTCAAACCTCAGAGATTTGCAAGTAAAACAGAAATTTGATGAGGAACAGACCAAAAATATGAGGCAAAAATCTAGACATTCTGCAAAAATCTGGACAACTTAGAGGCATGATTCCAGTCCCTATAGTGAAAATCATTGCATTGATGCTAGACCTGCAAGCCTGTCCCATAGATCCCATTACGTCCTTGGAGCTCCCTTGCAATCCAGTTCCAAATGTCAATCTGAGTGAAATTCCTCAGGTGTGCATATATCCTCCACTCGTGTCCATTGTAGATGGCCAACATCTGGATGGTATCCTCATCAGTCCATTTGGACTCTCAGATGTGCCAAAGCCTCCTGTCAGTTGACCTTTCCTTGAAACTCTTAGGAAATTTGTTGGTAAATCCCTTAAGAAATTTCTGACTGAGGTAACAGTCAGTCCTCAGGCAACAATGGTACGATAGGAAAATGCATCAATATCATATTTTAAAAATGGTGTATCTAGGGTGGTAGCAGTCCGTTGTTGGGTATTGAGCACATGCTCAATATAGCCACATACACCTATAACTACTGGACATATGCAGAGAGAATGGTGCACTTATGTAGAGCTATTTCTTAATGCACAGAGATTCAAGAACTTACGTGAATGCTCTCTGATGGGATTCCAAAACAATGCATGGTAATGAATCAGCAGTGCACATGTTTTCTCCTCTCAGGCATCTACTCTTTGGTAAGCTCTCCTCACTGACATTAAGGAAATCAAGACTTATTCCAAATTCAGAATGCAACTCCCAAAGCTTCTTCATCCAAGCCAAATGTTCCTGCTTCAACACAGGACATCTCCCCTAATTTATCTCCTTCCCACGTCTCTTCTCCTCTGTCAAGATTAAAGATTGATCCACTTTAGAAACGGATGTATATATTGTGCATCACTCTCTGCTTGACTGTATATTGCACTGTGCTTGTTCATCAGAATGTATATACACATTTTTTCCTATGTATTTAGTCTACTGTGTTATCACTCACATTTCTGTAGTTTTTGTCTGTGAAATGTTTTGTATTTCACTCAGGTCAAGCCTGAAATTGGTCAGAATTGATCAATGCACTACCACTCACATTTCTGTAGTTTTTGTTTGTGAAATGTTTTGTATTTCACTCAGGTCAAGCCTGAAATTGGTCAAAATTGATCAATGCACTACCCCAGTAAACAAAAATAAATAAATTAATAAATTATGTATGGCACAAATGATACTTAATATGCATTTGTGCTGAGCTAACCTCACTATTAGATTTTACTGCCTGACAGCACTTACCCATAAGGTAAGCTATCATGAGATCAGCTGCTTGCATTGTAAAATACAATACTCATTATCACTCCACTATGTTCACAGTTTCTTGTGTGACATTTCTAACACATATTTTATGCATTTTTTGTTTGGGAAACTATCTACACATCAGTATCTCAGTTGCATAAAGGATGGGGTAGACCTCCCCAGTTTGCATGCAAATGGATGCATGTCCATCATTATCACTGAGGTTTTCCACATATGCAGATGTATGGCTAGAAGCAAACCAGTCCCAGTGAATTGCAATAAGGATGGAATCCGTCCATATCCATAGGTATTACTGATTCACTGTATGTTTATAGTACTGTTCGTGGATTAATTACAAATATTCACTGTGCTTAATCCTACAGTGGTACCATTCAATGGGACTGAAGGAACCTCAGGATGGCTTAGTATGTAACTTGGTTGTTGTCTTCACATCTACCCATGGCCGCTGAACTGTTAATTTTCATAACACAATGTAGTTCTGTCTTACTGTTTTAACACATTCAGATGCATGTTATTTAGCATATCATAAATGTCACAGTTGGGCTGTTCTTCGTCACTGACTGTATTGGCATCTGTGTTGTATGCCACGTGGTTGCTGTTGAATTAGTAGGTATAGTTGGATGTGCACATAACTGACAACAATGACGCTGTTGTACTGCTAAAGTTGCGGTGTAATGGTTACATGATTGGCCCTTACTTGTCAAAATATCCACTTACTTAGATTCTAATCCCACCTCTGCATTTATGACATATCTTAAGACGTGGACTTGATTAATGACAGTTCACATGTTTGCTGATGATGTTAAGTCATATGATCAGCAATTCTAGCAAGTTTTGTACATTCCTTAGGCTTACCTGTACACGATGCCACTGGTTGTTTTGCTTAGCAGTGCACTCTATATGAGATGCATTATACTTAACTATGATTAAAGTTTGATTTATCAATATGCACACCTCCTATATAACATCTGATATTTGCACATCACCCTTTTTTTTCAGATCTTAAAACATAGTAGACTAGATAATTTTCCCCCAAAGCAAAATAACATCATAATTGAGGCTCTGTGGCAGCAGAAATTCATAATCGAGGCTCTGTGGCTGCTCCCGAAATGATAAAAGTGCAAACCACTCTATTAGATGGACCTAATGAAGCTAAGGTGAAAGTGTTTTCTTAAATATAGTTCTATAGTGGTAGCTCATGCTGTCATGCTTTGTTTGTTAAAAATAAAAATAAAAAACTTTTAACCAAGAGTGAGGTTCCACAGGCTGCTGAGCTGGTAAACCATCACAGGTCTTTCAGGAATATTTAAATAAGCGACTAACCTCTACGTTTTGGGATTGCCTCCTTGTTTTTCCATCTCCCAGATTTTTCTGCAATTAGCTCTCCTGGACCCTCCCACCATTGTCTGTAATTGCCATTAAATAACGGACTTGTTGAATGTAATGTATTAGAAAAAGAACACTTGTCCATCCACCTGCTTAACTGAATAAACTACTTGAAACTTCAACAAGGCATCTTTATTCCTCCCACAGGGAGGGTATCTGAGAGAGAATCTCCTAGATTTGTTAGCTAAAGTGATTTTATCTGGACTAACTCTTTGTACTCTGTTTCTTGCTAGTCCTGTCATGGTCTGAGTCAGGACCCACAAGTGGGAAATGAGACCTGACTTGAGGCTTTCTGGATTACCTCACTTTTGGTGAAAAAGTAAACAAAAATGCAGGAAATGGATTTGTCATGCCTTTCAAGTCAAAATTCACTAATTCTCTTGTTAAAGCCTTATGTCACCTGTAGTGGCCAGAGTCAGAAAATGAATTCTTCGATGTGTGATAATGCTGAAGTTGATTATTGTAATGCTAGGAAATGAGGTGGCAGATCCCCTCACGGGATGGGCGTTGGCAGAATTTGATCCCCTGAAGCAAAGTATTTATTTTCATGTTTTAGCTTTCTTAAAACACAGTTTTGAGACTCATTGGGTTATAGGTTGTATTTTGAAGAGCTGAGCATTATTAAACAACCATACCCTTTTTAACACTGGAATGTGCCAGAAACAATTAGGTGCATAGGTCATAACTGCTTCTTTTACCTCTTGCACTATTTCAAAATCAGATTTGTGAAGAGATCTTGTGAGATTTGGCCATATCATGTATAATAAGTAAAAGTGATGCCACAACATTGCCTGCCTATTGTATATTACCACATAGCCTGCCTAGTGTATACTTTCTGTTACCCATATGATCTTATTTGTCATATACTGGAATCAACCCAGTTCACTGATGCTTGAAAGGTCAAGTGCCATTTTGTAGAGTCCACTGTCATCAAATTTTTGTCTCATCAAAAAAGTTGTTCTGTAGTATGTCTTCTTTGACAAGTTCCACTAACGTACTTTTACTTGTAAATGTAATAGTTATTATTGTTAATTGTGCGTCTACAGAGTTTGCAAAACTAAAAAGAAGGGTGGTTGGTTTAACATAAGGTAGTTCTTCTCCTTTCTCCATAGCTGTGACTTTGATGTTGATTTATATAAGTCACAGTTGTGACCCCCTCACACCTGGGGAGTGTAGGTAGGTATAACTCCCTAGAAAAGCATTGTTTCTGCAATTTCTTGTTTATTTATTTTTTTTTATTTTTGCTAAGTTTAATTTTTAGGGGTTAGGAATTCAATAGTCATCATTTAATGTAATGGTATCTT
This sequence comes from Protopterus annectens, assembly GCF_019279795.1. NCBI lineage: Eukaryota > Metazoa > Chordata > Ceratodontiformes > Protopteridae > Protopterus > Protopterus annectens. The sequence goes on along the minus strand of NC_056733.1, from coordinate 1,567,193,106 downwards.
GATTATATGGGAATCAGTAAGATGGGAATAAGCTACTTTTCATATTAATGCAGTATGGAACATCATTCCAGAAACTTTTGGCAATTTCTGAAAAACAGACTTTTTACCTTTTCTGTTCTTACATTTTCTCCTTTGGTGCAAAGTGGGTATAGTATCCACTGGATGACCTTTGTATTCTAACTATTCAGATTCTGTAAAACTCGCTGCAGTTATAAAGATGGGGTTGTGAGGGTGGCCTAATGGTTAAGGTGTTTGCCTTACAAACACAAGGTGCAGGGTTTGAGTCTCACAAGGGATAATTGGCTAGGCTTAAAATGGCTCACAAGGGCAGTTAGCTTAGTACTAAGCTATGACCCTATAATGTGAAACAAATGCAAAGACCCTGGATGAAGTAAGTATACAGAATGACAGCAAAGTACAAATAAACAAGACATTACACAGCTGGCATAATGGTGAAGGTCTTCAATTCCCATGCATGATCCTGACCTCCAGCCAATGCATACATGGAGTTGGCGTGTTCTCCTTTGGGTCTAGTTCCTCCAAACTCCCCAAAACATGCTAACCATTTCCAACTCAAATTCACCCAAGCAGGGAGTTGTGGATAGCAGCATAGACTATAGATGGTGCCTAGTGTGGGAAGAGTTGTATAGACCAACTCCTTTGAATATAAGCTGTGGTGCACTGTATTCACTACATAGGAAAACGTGGATCGCAGACTATTACCATATTAGGGCTAGCCACTTGACAGTGTAAATGCTAGCATTAGGTGATTTGGTCATGTTGACTAATGTTGCCAAAGATAGGCATGGTTTTTGCCAGTGATAAATGGATTGAGGACCTGGCATACCCAGCGACTCATGCTAATGGTGGAGATCTATGTCCCATATTGGTCAAAGTGTGCCTGCCATAAAGCTCAGAAGCTGTATTTCAATAAGCTACTGGCTGGTTTGGGTTACATGGGATAACTTGGTTGAGTGAAAGCTGAACAAAAAAAACAATCAGCCTCCCATATATGAACCAAAGATTTTGCACTCAGTATAGGTTCACAGAGAGGACAAAACTTGGAAGTGGATGACATAGTGGTAAGGAGGAGGCTGGATATTCTCTGTATCCAGGAGACAAGATGGGGAGGGCAGTGCAGCAAAGCCACTTAGCTTGAGATCCAGAGTTTGCTGAGGAGGGCAGACTAGAAATGGTGTGGAAATTATGCTGAAGGAGAAGCTTCAGAAGACAGTGAGATATGTCATCAGAATTAGTGATAGACTCATGACAATCAGACTCCAATGTAAGGATATGGCATTTTTCATAATCTCAGTCTATGCCCCACAGCAAGATTGTCATTGCAAGAAAAAGAGTGCATTCAGACAACAGCTGTAAGGCCTACAAGATAAAGCAGAACAACATGAATTGGCATTGATAATGGGGGCCTGAATGCCCATATCAGGACAGACAGAAAAGGATATGATGACTGCCAGCTTCTTGAAAGTGACTCAGCAGACAGCACAAAGAAACTGTATCAGATTATTAGGCAAAGTCAAAATAGTCATCAAACAAACTTCATAAGGGATGCCAGCAACAACCTGCTCACCAGTATACAGCACACCAAAGACAGATAGAAGGAATATGTTCAACAGCTTCTGAATGAATAAACCCCACAAAAGCTGTAAGCCACAGACACAGTCTATAATGAAAGAAGAAGAGGAGCCCACCCTGAAAAGAAGTAAAAACAGCACTAAGGAAAATGAAGCCTGGAGAAAGCACCAGGCCCAGATGAAATCATGGCAGATATGATCAAGATATTGGGTGAGTTAGGGGAATAATGGTTCCTGAAGGTACTCACAGCAGCATAGACAGAAAGCCTTATCCTAGATGACTGGAGAATAAGCATTCTAGTGTCAGTGTACAAGAACAAATGGGGCATTCACAACTATTGTCTGTACAGAGGTATCAAATTCCTGTTATACTGCATGAAGTTTTTTGGAAGGTGATTGATAAATGAATATGCTGAGTAGCAGAACATAAGACGGGAGGTGAACAGTTCAGATTTAAATCAGGTTGCAGCACAATGTACCCAATGTTTGCAGTGAGACTGATCGTTGAGAAGAAACTAGAGATAAAGAAAGAGTCTGACTGGGAATTCCTAAACCTGGAGAAAGTTTATGACAAGGTGCCAACAAAGTTGATTTGGACAGTCCTTCCAGTGCTCTCCAAAGTACCAAATTCCTTGGTTTGTACCATTTGTGGGCTCAACATAATAGGTACCATGAATTCCCAAGTGTCCTCTTTAAATCCTGATTTCATTTTCACTTCTAAAGTTTTATTTTCATTTTTGATGCACATGCTGATGTCATCACACATCTGTGTATCCTACTTTGCCTTCAGCATGCAAGGGGTTACATGAAGGTGTCAGCACCTCAAAAGTGCTGTGAGCATTCTGAGGAACTAATAGGAACAAACAAGAGTGATAGGATGACTCAAGGTGAAGACGTTAAGTGAAAAAAAAAGAAAAGTCAAATAAGAAGTTATGTTATGGCTGCTCTTCATGCTTGTAGGGTCAGGGACAGCCTGCCTGAGCCAGCTAAGCCACAGGGAAGAGGATGAGTAGATCAGTAGGACTACTGGAGCCATTGCACTGTGTATGCACATCACACTTATTTTCTTTTGTGTGTCCAGTCCTCTCAACCAATTGGGGACACATTTCAACAGAATCAGGGATAAGTCATGAAAAAATCAGGAACAATCAGGGACACTTTTAAAATATTAGTGCTTTTAACTTGAAACATTGACAGAGTCAGAGCATATGAATTAATACACATTTTCTGAAGTAAAAGAAGTTTATAACTCTTAATTATTGTCATTATTCATTGTGTAATTCACCACCTTTCCTCTAAAAGTCACTAGTTTTAGGAGGGATTAAGAGGGACAGAGTTAAAATTTGAGTCAAAATCAAGGACAGTTGAGAGGTATGTGTGCCACTATTGGAAAGGGTGATATGTGAAGCAGAAACAAGCAGGAAAACAAGTCAGTCAGACCATCCATAAACCAAAGCCAGCAAGCAGCATGAGGAAATTATTATTTAGTTTCTCAAGATAAGTCAGTGAATTTACTTAGTGAAAAGTGAAAAAAAAAGTAACTCAGACAGTGCCCATCTGTCTACCATTTGTTTATGCAAACCTACAATATGCAGTAGATTCTTGGTATTTATGTAACACTACATATTCACATCCCCTCACCCATTCTGTTTTTCTTCCTCTTCCTTTTTGAATGCTGATATATCCTCTATTACATGTCTTAGTGTACTCATAACTGTAAAGTACTCAGGTTTTCCTGAACATAGGTAAGGATGAGTGCCAGATACCTCAATGTCCAGCACTGACATGTCATTCTCTTGCCAGGTGTGATCATGCCATAGCAATCAGGCAGGCATATAATATTTTATATTGTAAGTTATGTATTTGTTATTCTTATAGGTGGTGGGGGATGTACCTGTATGACAGCAGAATTAGTACTGCAGTGGAACACCAGGCATGTAGATCTATACATAAGCAGAACACAATTCTGAAAGTAACTTTCATGGCACTGCAAGACCTATACACTATTAAAGGTAAACATCTGCTCCAAGCAGTTAAATTCAGAAACAAATGTAATTAGTGATATTGTTAAATATATTGCACAATGCTCCCTGACATTTAATGTTGGAGTGTGACCTTTGTGTTTAAAATGAGCTGTCTGTTGGCATTTCTTAATTTATTAAAACTGTTATGAAAACTTCTGGCCAAAATTCTGTGCTAGGTATTGTAAAATATGAACCACGCTGGTGGTATGCATACGTAAGCCTGAAGTAGGCTTTTCTCTAGCGATGTCTGATGTCATTGAGAACATTTTGACATTTGAGTTTTCCAGTTGTATGTATGTAAACGGGTCTACTTTGGATGACCGAAACGCCAGTTTGCCGACACGCAAAACACCGAAACCAAACAACCGAAAACACACAATACCGACAACTCACAAAACCGAACACCATTACACAGACACACAAAACGTAAACTACACATTACACACAATTACATATCTACTAACCTTAACCCAAACCCTAACCCTAAGGTCCGACTCTACAGCACACTTACCCTACCCGCACCCTAACCCTAACTCACTTAACCCACCCCTAAACCTAAAGTCCGTCACTATCGCACACTTACCTACCTGCACCCTAACCCTAACTCACTTAACCCACCCTAAAACATAAAGCCCGTCACTATCGCACACTCACCCTACCCGCACCCTAACCCTAACTCACTTAACCCGCCCCTAAACTACAGTCTGTCACTATCACACACTTACCTTACCCAAACCCTAAGTCCGACACTACTGCACACTCACCTTTCCCACACCCTAACCCTAAATCCCTCACTATCGCACACTTACCTGTCCGCTTCCTAACCCTAAATCCCTCACTATCGCACACTTACCGAGTCGCGCTCACACGTTGTCCATGTCGGTCTTTTGGCTGTCGGGATTTCACCTTGTCGATCACCTTCGTTTTCGGTTGTTTGGTCTCGGTGTTTTGCGTGTCGGTGAACTGGCGTTTCGGTCATCCAAAGTAGACCCATGTAAACACAGGTACATGTACACTGTATTATTTTCAAGAAAATTTTCTTGAAATATCTTTAAATATTGGAATATTTGGCACTGTCAGCTCTTATGGCCTGACTCAGGGATGGGATTTTTAGGTACTTCTTAGGGCTCCTTAGCTTGTTGTTAAAATTTCACATCCCACCTACTTATTCTATAGTCACTAATATTTTTGCCTGAATTTCTGCAGTTAGTGTTACCCTATATTTTATCAGCAGCTTTCAGAACCTCTTTGTAGGCAATTTTCATGGCAAAAGGAAATACTAGTTTAATTAAAGCATGCTGTAAATTCTGATAGTGGAACCTGTTCAGGCACAGGAAAATCCTGATCTTTCTATTAAGATTGATGTGATATTGTCCCAAACACTTTGTGTTGTAAAACATCTAATTACTGAATTAAAGAAAAATTCAGGAGAATGATGACTTGTTCTTAAAACAAACAAACAAACAAACATGGACTTCTTTATACTGATGTGCATGGTATATTACTCTGCTTGTGTTTTTAGGTCCATTCATACCTTTCAGCTTCCCAGATTTTCACAGACTGTCCAGACTTTTGTTTCATATTTTTAATCTATTCCTCATAAAAGTTGTGGTTTTCTAGCAAGTCACTGAGGACTGAAGTCACTAAATAATAGCAAGCATTTGGGTTCCAAACTTCATATCTTTCATAAAATGCATGCCAATGCAAAACCTAATATTCTAACAATTTTCTAAGTTTATAAGAGCAATATTTAAAATGTGTCCCTGATTTATGGTCCTTTGCCCCCCCCCCCATTATTTTTGGCTTTGTTCAGATTTCTCCCAGTAAGTGATTGAGAGGTATATATCCCTTCCTTCCCACTCTGCTGTTTGTGTTTTCTATCGGCTCTGGTGTTTTCTTCTAGTTGGTGACACCACTGTGCAGTGTGCAGGGACAGAAGGCTATCTTGTGCAGAATTCTTGAGCTGAGAAAGGTAGTTTTGATGTGATGTCAGACTGTGTTTTCGTTATCAACATTTTAGCAGCATGAGACTTCAGTGTCTCAGTGTTATATAGTTTACTTTTCAAAGGACATCTTGGTGCATGGTGCTGACAATATTTTTAGTAATTTTATTATGCTAGTTGTGTCAATGTGCATTGCAACATATCTCTCAAGCATACCTCATTACAAAGAAAGTTCCTCATTTTGAGTCTTAAAAATTCCATCTTGCTAATTGTTCCCTATTAAAAGGGTAGTGACAGGCGCTTTTAGTGTCAAACTTCATATTTTTCAGAAAATGCATTATAATGCAAACTATTATTCTAGTAACATTAAAATGAAAATATTTGAACTATCTCCTTGACTTCTGGCCTCCCTAACCCAGCCCCTACTTTACTGGCTTTGTCACTGACTGTTATTTTGCTAAGAGACTGTAAGATATGCTGTTGGCATTTGCTTTAGTTTTTGAAAGCTGATAGCCTCTAATCAGTGCTTTGTGGTGCCCTGCTCCTAGTGAGAGTTCGCAAACCTATCAAATCTGCTGGGCATTGTCTCAGCTCATACCATGTTGCTAAGGTCAACAACTTGTTACCTTTATTCATTCAGTCAATCCCCTCCCATTCTTTATAATCGTTCTGAAAGAAGTCTTAGCCAAAAGCTGGCTCTGTTCTTTCCGAACACAAGGATAAACTATATCCCTAAATGTGAAGAACTGCCTATTCATATCTTACACATCCTTACTCTTCCTTCTTCATTCACTTCCTTACTTCCATCAGTTTCACTGTCCTGACACTCTCTCTAAATATACCATAAGCCTGCTTTTCTATCACGTACTATTGCATATCCAGTTTGCATTGTACTAACTGACCTTTATTTTCTCTTTAATCTGGCTAAATGTCCTCTAAATATTAAATCATTGTCATATACATTGTATATATGTTTTCATATTATGTCTATTCTGGTAGCTGAACTGTAGGTTTTTTTTGTATTATTTTTGAAGATTGTAAAATTATTGTTCTTAAATTGTTTTGTAATACTTTGGAGCTTTTCTCCACTGAAAAAGGGTTCCTACCCATTTGGACTTTCCCAGATATCAAATGTCAATAGAAAAATAATATGTTGTTCTGAAATGAATAGACATATATCACATATATTTTGTAGGTTAATTTCGGATTTGCATATGCAAAATGTAAAAAGTAGACCCACAGTTACCCTGCAAAGTAGATGCAAGCTATCACCTGGGCTAGTTTCTCTAATGTATAGACTTTATACAGTAAGGGAAGTGGATCAGGTGATGGTAGAAATCATGTATATGCATTAGCTGCCTGTGCACCCATAAGCCTAGTTCAGGTTTCTTTATTATGTGTGCTTCTGTGTCACACCATGACATTTTAAATTATGCTTACCAAACATATAGTTGTCTTTCTCAGTTATGAACATATGAATATAAATCATGTAAATGCTGTAATAGATTGTGTGTGCGTGTGTGTGTGTGTGTGTGTGTGTGTGTGTGCGTGTGTGTGTGTGTGTGTGTGTGTGTGTGTGTGTGTGTGTGTGTGTGTATGTGTGTGTGGACTTTACTGCTCTGCTTTGATACAGGGAGCTGTGTTTGTCTAGTCAATGAACTTGATTAAAAAGAAAAGAGGCTAAAAGCCACAGTGTTCAGTATAATTGCCATACCCCCCAGCCAGCTATTTGTCCCAAACCGTTTCATGCCTCCCTGTTTGTCATACACTGACTTGTAGCTGCATGATGTTGAGTTCTGACTTTACAGGAGTTCACAAACTATTTCAGCTGTATCTGCTGCACCTATAGCACCAGGCACAAGTAGTACAAAAACAGCACATCCCCATCACCCATCTTAAAGGACAAGCAGAGATGAATGAGGGTGAAAAAGGTAAGAGCTGTTGTAACGTGGCTTTCAGCACAATTTCCGTAGTTATACTTACAGGAGGTTAAGTAGTTTTTTTCTTTATTTTTACAAACAGGTCATGTTGAGGAAAAAAGCATGTCTTCATTTTGAACTGCAGCCGCAGTAGTAATACCAACCACAAGCAGTACATTCAAGGACCCAGTGATCACCCATTCCAAAGGGCACTCAGAGGCCTAAAGATGGAAAAGGTAAGAGATGTTCTCCCAGTCATATAAACAGCATGAGGGTCACTTCATTTAGGGCTTTAAGCCTAGTCAGTGACTCAAACAAAATATGCTGGAGAGACAGATATGTGTCCCAGGGCTTACCCCTTCATTGGAACAGGCTTGTTATTCACATTAAATTAATCAGAGCCCCTCCCTACCCTCTTCAAATACAGTTTGGATCAATAGATAGGGGATCATAAATTATCACCTGTGGTAGTGCCTGCATCCCTTAAGGATGGGGCAATCTGTAAAATACTCAAGGCATATACACAAACCTATGCCACCTTCTTGTTCCTAGGAGCCACATATTGGGTAAAATTGTGTTATACTAGCTAGGCTTTTAAGGGCTTTTAAGCAGTTTGCCTATTAATCTCCTATGAACCTGTGAACTTATTAGTAAAATGATGTGCAGGATAATTAGTGTCTTCATGCTTAAAGAAGGTTGTGTTTTATTTTATTTTATTTTTTAACAGGTTATATTTATGAAAGAAAGAAAACTGTCTTCATTCCAAACAGCTTGAGAGATGTCTATGGCTATGTGGAAACAAGCTTGGGCTAGGGTATGCCTTTTGTAAAGTCTGTTACACTGACATTAGCATTACCCATGGAGGATGTGCAAATTCACATGGATGCAGAGAACCATAAGACAAATGCAAAACATGTTGCATCTGGAAGGAAAGTAACAGACATGTTTGCCACCCAAGCCTGACAAGCAAGTTTAGCTCAGAAAGCGTTAATAGCTGAAGTGAGATTTGTTGCCTTACTTGCAAGGCACAACCTACCCTTTAGTGTTGTGGATCATCTGCTGAAATATGTGAAAACACCACTTTAGTGGTCTTGAAGTGTCGAAGAAGATAAGCATTGGGGTCACTAAGTCTGCATGCATTGCATGAGATGTCTTGGGTCCAAAAAATATCAGAAAGCTGCAACAGTTTGTTGGAAGCAACCTTATTGCATTTATTTGGATTAGAGCACTCATATGGGGATAATAAACTCCATGTGATTCTGGTTGAATTTTTTTGACCAATCAAAATGTGGAAATATTGTTTGGTTCTTAGACATGCCTGTTTGTGTGACAGCAACTGTTGAAGCGATCTACAACTGCCTTATGGAAAGTCCTCGAATATTCAATATTTCAGCAAGTAATATGGCTGCATACTGATTAGACAATGCTGCAGTCATAGTTGGTAAACACAATTCTGTACTGTTTTGATTAAAAGTGTTCACTCCTGATCTGTTCAGTACGGATTGCCTCTGTCATATAGCTGACCTTTGCATCAAATCAGGTGTGAAAGGGATGAATTTCCCTATAGAAGACTTAATAGCAGTCATTTATTCCTACTTTTCACACAGAGCACAGATGCAACAGAAGCTAAATGAATTTGCATTATTTATTAATACTGAGCCACTTATAGTTCTCTGTCATTCCCCCACTCATTGGCTGAGTCTTCATAAAGTTGTAAAGAAAATACTGGACCTGTGGCCTGATTTTTTGTCATATGTCCAGTCATATGAGCCCCAGTCAAAAAAATAAGACCTCATGACAGAAAGGCCGAATGTGGGTTTTGCAATCAATGCAAATACATAATGGTACGAAATGAGGTAAATGTGAATGGGGTGGTTGTTAAAACTAAGTTGTTTTGCAAATGTAATTCAGTTGGTATTTTTACCTGTCTTTTTGTCCGCATTGCAAGTGCTTCTATATGGGTAAAACCCAGAGGAAATGTAAAGATGTATTTATGAACACATGCTTGATGTTGTTTGTCTTTCGGCTTTTCGTTTAATGAACATACAAACGTACAGAATAATTAAAACTGAGCCAATATAAAAAAATACAAAAAATCTGGCTGAGTGCTTTCATCCCATTAAGGGAACTTCATCAGAGCCAAGCAACTAATACAAAACACAATTTAAATATGGTAGTAGTAAGGCTTCAATTTTAATCATTGTGTATATTGGTACCATCCTTAAACTAACTTGTTCAGGAACTGTTCTTGGACCTGTGGGTTGGTCGTGGTTTGGTCTTTTCTTTTAATTTTTCACCTGATTTGTTACATGCCTATCCATAATTCATTGGTTATTTAGGGAATACTTATAAAATTATTATATTAAAATTATAAAACTATCGCAAACATATTGAATGGTATTTATAGTCTATACATGATGGGTAATATTAGTCTGTATTGTCTGTGCATTAGCACAGCCAAGGTACAGTTCATGGAGAATCTTTGCACTCGTGCACAGTACCCTTGAATAAACTGATGCAAATGAATGATTAATGAGATTCTAATGAGAAGTCATGTAGAGATCCTTGTGCTAATATGGCTCCTTCCTGCCCTTTTGAGATTCATAACCAATTTTTGATGCATTTCTGTGCCATCTGCAGATGTGTAATAAAAGGCATAATCATGCCTTTTCTATCTACTTTTGCATCTGAAGATATTTGCTGTTGCTGCCAGCCTAACGATTTTCTGGTATGAGCTACCTGTCTTGGCTGAGCCAAAACTGTTTGCACACAGCAGTGCTTCATGGCCAAGAAGGCAAAGATACAGGCAAAGAATAACTCCTTACAATTTTGATAATCAGGAAATGTGTGATAGATTTAGAGTGTACAGGGACATTTTTTAAGGGCTGTAGTGATTATGTATGTCTCACAGACAAGAACTGGAGTGCTGTGTGGCCTTCCTATATCTGGGGATGCTAAGGTATATATAGCCCCTACTATACCTGCCGTGGGGACCTTCCAGAGACAGACTGGAGATTCTTTGGGTATTTCTCAGGCTACTGCCTTTAGGATACTTCAGCAGTTCCTCAATATGTTCTTAGTATTTGTGGATCTGCACATATATTTCCTCATGCTACCTCAGGACTGAGCTTGAATCATGTATGCCTTTTATGGCATTTTTCATTCCTCCTGATGTGCTTGATAAAATAGATTGTACACATGTTGCCACTAGGTGTCCATCAGGCCCAAAAGGTGGGTTGTTATGAAAAAGAATGTCTACCATTCCATCAACTGCCAGGTACTTTCTGATGCGAGTGTGTACATCACCAATGTGTTGGCCCCCCATCCTGGTAGCGCCCGTGTTTTTCATATCTGGTATACAGGCTCACTTTGTCACCTCTCCCTGCATGGTAGGATGGCCAGTACCATTTACAATGTCTCCTAACGATAGGGTGGTTGTTGTTACCTGTGATTGTGAGGACATGCTGGCAAGTGAGCTTGATGCTGAACTGATGTGATGACATGACCTACTGGGTGCAGGGGATCCTACAGGCACTGATCTCACAGTGATGCATGACCAAGACCTTGAATGAGAGTTTCTCCTATGTGTAGATTAATGCTGACCAGGCCTGCATGAATTTTGTTGTGTTATATCCCCCCTACTATTTCTAAAGTTTTTCCAAAGAGCACTTGCAGTGTAATGTGATATGTGGTCCAGGAATCCAGAGAGTACCCTGCCCTTTTACTCATCCACAAGAGACTCCAATTTGACTCTGATAGTTCCTGACTAGTGTATCCATGGAGGCAGGAATGGCTGCTGTGTTTGCCACAGCACTGAGCATGAGTGTTATCCCTACACTACTATTTTAATGTAGTGCTGAAAATTCTCATGTATGCCCTGCAGTACTGTGACCATCTTAATTTGACTCTCTATGGCAGTGGACTAAGCCTGAACAATGTCACAGCCCATTTGCTGCTGGACAGCCAATGCTTTTCATGTTTCTGGTGATAACTGTGACATGTGCCTGTGCCTGCCACCCCTTTACACAGGTGTTACAGTGGACACGTCTGTCTCTGGGATGGTGCCATCATCCAGAAGGTGTTCCTGTAGTTGAGGAGACAATGATGTTGAAGTGCATGAGTTATCTCCTCGTACAACCTGCAATGTAATGTCCCCATCTTCTTGACCTTGTGACCTAGTGTCACTTCCTGCTGTGCTGTATAACTGCTGTGGGGTGTATGACCCTGGCATTAAATATGATAACTGTGTGTTACTGTCCTCAGGTTGTGTTAAGAATATAGTGATTATCTCATCAACAGACATTCTGCTGTTGATATTTTCCAGCTGTGCTGGTAAAGTGGCACTGCTATTTCCTGCTGCTGCTTCCTGCTGCTGACCTTATGATTCTTATTGACCTTATTAATTTATTACATTAATACTGAGATGATGGAGTCACACTGCTGAGTGGTGTGTAATGAGTTGTGGAGGACACTTACCATGCACATTCACTCCACTTGCATGATTGGCAGAAATATAGGTTCACCTGTCGATAGTAAATGTCATGTGTTACATGTAAGCTATTACCCTTTGAGGTCGTCATGTTAATGTGAACATGTCATGGTGGATGCACATCCTATAACATATGTCTGGATGCTGCTGAGGGGGATAATTGCTAGTGACTACACCACCTCTGATTATGCCTGCATCATCCTCATCAGTGTCATAGTCCTCTCCCTACATGGAGGTTAGATTTCCTCATTGGGTGTTAAAGGGATAAGTGTAGGAGGTTCACCCACCAGTACTGTTATGGGGAATTGCATTTTTTCTTGTCTTTGCTCTGGCATATTCTATGGTATTGTTGACCCTTTTTCTACACTATGTCAATGTGCAATTCTTCCCGCAACAGCATTTTAGTCTATAATCACATGGTTTCATACCTTTGTTCTCTTAGCTTGTTTTGTACCCCCTTTTTCACAAAAAAAATACTTGCTATATATCCTTAGGGTCCCTATGAGAACACAGTTCTCCTTGGGTCTGAACTTGTCTTTTCTCTGTCTTGATCCTGCTGTATTATGTTTTAACCTGGATCAACATATATAAGTAACCTTAATGAAACCCGATTTAACAAAATTAATCACGCTCATCACCACTTCATCAAAGGCTATGAAAGCATGCCTGAATTCCTTGACCTAAATTCTGAGTTTAACATAAGTGCATGGAAGCACAAATCAATATCCTCTTTACATTTTATACTGATCACCTCACATTATGATCCACAAATAAGAAATAACAATTAGAAGCTTTTATCATTTCTGCTGTCCTTTTATGCTATGCCAATAGATCTGTACACAGTGAAATGTTTGGTGACCTCTCATCACACATTCCCCATTAAAATAACAATGGTGTGGATAATCAGCTTTAATACATGACACTTCCAGACTCCTGCATTACCACTACTGTCATTGCCATCAACATGCAACATTTGTATATACCATTGACTTCAATTTGAAACTGAAATATATTTCCATGGAAGTAATTATCCATTCAACTGAATTTTCATAGTTTGCTAATATTTTATAAGTGTAAAGTTGTTTTTCAACTTACTTTAAAAAGGTCACACTTTCATACAGTACTTGCCACCAAATTCACCCAATTTCAGGTACATATAGTGAGTTTACTGTTATTGATGAACATCTATTCCAATTTACACATTATTTATTTATTTTACATTTGTTAACTGGGGAAATCTGGTCATGCACAAATGCTCCCTTTCAGCAGAGGCCTAGTTGTTTTGAGTTTTCAGTGTTTTGAGTTTTCAAGATTTTGGTCTCAATATTTTGAATTTCATTGTTATGGGCTTTTGATGTTGTAAAGTGAATATATATATATATATATATATATATATATATATATATATATATATATATATATATATATATAATGTTATGTAATTTGTACATGTATACTTAAAATATACTGTAAAGATAGCATAATATACTGTAACTGTACATTAAGAAACTATTTGTAAGTTGGGCAGAAAATTTTTAAAAATATATGTACTACTTGTAATACATTCATTATTACCACATACAAAATGGTTGATTAGGATTAGCCACCACACCCTAGGTAGAGTGGTGAGGTAAAGTAGCAATTGAGTAACTAGCATGAAAGTTACTGTATGCCGCAGAGTTTAAACTTTTAATTTCTTAATTTAGAAGGTGTCTTTGTTAAGGCCAGTTTACATGATGTTCAGAAAAAAAAAAAACAGTTAATCATTGCCAGGCATATTGTAAAGCAGTTGGTTACTTGTGTCAGTATGGTTTGTGATGTAAAATGCTTGCAACTGGGATTATGTCGGTGCATTTTGTTTTCATTTATATAAATGTATGATTGCTTATGTCATAAGTGATGTTTTAATAAAGATGTTTGTTGTTTAAAAAAGGGTTAGAAATTGAATAATTTATGTAATGCTGCTTAGGTTATATGATATAAAGCAATATATGTGAAGTATAATGTTTGTTAATGTTAATATGGTTTGATTAGTTTTCTTCTTCTTTCGGCTTTTCCCAGTTAGGGGTCGCCACAGCGGATCACCTGTCTGCTCAGGATTGGCAGTGGAGTTTTACAGTGTTGAGTTGCCAGCCTGGCACCCAACCTTCCACAGGAGGAACACACATGCACACACTCACACCTAGGGCCATTGTAGAGTGTCCAATCCACCTACAGCATGTCTTTGGGATGAAACCAGAGAACCTGGAGGAAACTCACGCGACCACAGGGTGGACATGCAGACTCCACACAGAAGGCACCCCAGCCGAGAATCGAACCAGAGAACATCTTGTTGTGAGGCAGCAATGCTAGCCACTGCACCACCATGGCCGTTATAAATGTAAATTTGCCTGTGTCACAAGTGATAATTCAATAAAGGTGTTAAAAAAACTTAAAACAATGCTAAGTATGATAGAGTTACCCATCCCATTAACAGATAAACTGGAGAGGAAAAAAATGATACAAAGATAAGGAAGTCATGACATCCTTTTATTTGCACTTGCAATAAACAAAGTCAGGAATAAGATTTTTAATATCAAGGGTAATCAAATGTCACAGAATAGGCACAAATATTTCCTATGTATGAGGAATTTGTATATAATCTGTAAAGGCATACTGTGTTGATTAATAAATTGAAGCATAGCACAGAGGTATATATGAAGGGTAAACAGAAATGCACCACTGTAGTCCTTTTTTCTGTTGCTAATGTGGAAATCAATTATAACAGCTGCTAGGCACATCAATGACCAGAGAGGTTAATTCAGGTTGCCTGTGAGTATACAGATGGTAAACATTCTTTTGAAGACAATGTGAATAAGCATTTGGTTCACCTTGATGTAAAATAAATCTTTTTATTTCTTAAATAAGCATACAGAAGTTAAGTACTGATGAAAAATAAATGCACAGATAATGTGCTATCATTAAGTAATTAAAGCCGAATCCATTTCAGTAGGTTAGCGCAGAGTTTTTTTGTTGATATTTTACCATATCTTATCTTAAACCTGCTTTTTTATACTTATCAGTAGCATAATGCAGAATATATTGTCACTGTGAAATGCATGACCATTTCATACCTTAAAACTGCTTAGTAGATGCTTATAAGAAACATTTGCTGGAACTTTTTCCACGTGTAAAAAAAGTGCCATAATTTCATATCTTACACCTGCTTTTTATGTGCTAAGTAAGAACTGGTAATAAGGTATATACTGAAGTAACACTAAATTATGAGTGAATTTACTGTGCCCAGTTTGTGTGTGCCTCTGTCTCTATTTACTCCCTCCCTTTTTCTTATTTTCATTATCCATTACTTTGCATTTTGTTTCCTATTCTCTCCCACTTATGTTCATTTCTACAGAGGTCTAGAGATCCCAGGACCAGCCTAACCATGTACTCCCAGGTCAGAGAACATTTGTTCTCTGCATGCCCAAGGACATCCTTACAGGGTCTTGGTCATGGCTGTTGTCCTGTAGGCTCCCTGATTCAGACCAGACTGGTAAGCCACAACACCAGAGAATGTTAGGACTTTTTAGAGGATATGGTGGTGCAGGAGATGGAGAGGCAACTTAGGCCCATGAAAGGTCTTCTTCAGTGGGTGTAAGACTCCCTGCCCTTGTTGGCTTTCATCACCAAGCCACTGCAAGACTCTACCCCTTCGACACTGGGGTTTACAAACAGAAAGACCATCAGTCAGTAGAAACATTTGAAATCATATGGACCATTGTGTGCCAGGTGAGAACTCATCATAGTAGTGTGTACTATGCTCATCTCCCTTTTTCCCTAGTCCTCCTACACTCTCTAACCTACTTCCTTCCTAAACTGCCCTGTTACATAAAAAATGAAAAATAGGAGATCTATCTCTAACTAAAATTATAATAATAAAAATAATAAATATGAAACATAAGTTAATGTGAAGAGATTGAAAGTTATCAATCTGCATTCAGTGGTGCAGCGGTTAACGTTGTCGCCTCACAGCAAGAGGTTCTCCGGTTCAATTCTCGGCTGGGGTGCCTTCTGTGTGGAGTTTGCATGTTCTCCCTGTGTTTGCATGGGTTTCCTCCGGGTACTCTGGTTTCCTCCCACATTCCAAAGAAATGCATCTGGAGCATTTCTCCCCGGGCCTTGGCTTAAAACAGGCTCTGTGGAACCTAGTCGGACTTTCCCGGTCAACAAATGATAAATAAATAAGCGCAACTAGAAAAATAATAAAACTAACAAGAAATATAAGATCTTTTAAGTGCTTTCTCTAACAAGGGGAAAGAAATGGCACTAATACAGCACAGACTGATGACAGCATGGAAAGTGTCCTTCCATGTAACGAAAGTGAAAATTCAGCCAAGTGTAGAGCCACTATAGAAACTTGTCAGTACAGAAAAGAAAGTGCTATACCATATTTTGAGTTGGAGAGTTAAGATGCAAAACTGAATTCTGAGATGGAAAGTATAGAGCAAAACAGCAAAGCACCAAAGTTTGAGCTTACAACTTCTGCTGCTCAAAAGACAGAAAAATGTTAAGATAGTGAAAGCTAGCAGTGAGGGTGTGTTGTAAAGGGTATGTGATGATGACCATCATATCCAAGACAATATTCGGCCTGGGTATGCAGAATCACTAGGTTTGAGGAGGCCCAGAATGAGTGCCTCCCACATTAGTTGGAGGTGTGGCCTACTTTGCTTCCCTACTGCCATCAATTCCCCAGCCACCCCTTGATCCACACATTTAATCCCACTGCACTCTTCTCACTTTTTATTGACATCACAAACCTGCTTAAAGACACAGCTACATATCAGGATGATTCTCACACATTCACCCATCCCATACCATCCAACACAGTGTTATTACCTGCTTAAAACCATATTGCTGACTATCCAGCCTCACAGAGCACTCATCTAAAGCTTCCCCCAGCCATACCAGCTGCTCAACACAGGAGAAATAGTCATATCCACTATTGCTAGGGGTCTAAATATCCCTCCCAGCTGCCTCTCAGACAGTATTTGCCCATCCTGACTTTTCTACTGCTCAGAAAGGTTCAAATCAGCAGAAGACATTAATAGAGCAAGAAAACAGTGGCTTATATCCAACTGCTATTATGTATGCCAGTAGAGTCAGTTTCTCCCACACTCAGATGGTCTTACCTTACTGCTGAATAATGCATTAAATGCACTGTTTCTGTTGTATCTTGTAATACATTGCCCTGTCTTTAGTTGAGCAGCTGCACCCTACAGCTATTCTTTCTTGTTACCCTTGATACATGTACTGCATTTCAGTCTTTTTCACCCTAAAACTAAGCAGCTCTGTATCAACATATCAAGCAGCAGCCTTGTAACCTGTATGATAAAACAACACATAGAATAAAAAAAAACTTTTAACATTAGATTTTAATTGCACTGTTGATGAATAAATAGTTTTTTGTACATTACCATAGCTCAGGACCTGACACTTTTCTCTGTAAACTAGCCTTGTAATGCTCGCCTATGCTGCAAGCAGCTTCGCTACACTCCCCATCCACCCCCATATCATAAACTTTATTGGCCAAAACATACCCCCTGATGCTTCACTACCCATTCTAGCCAATATAGCCAATCAATTAAAACCTAATCAATAAGACAATTAATTACAAATTAGAAAACAGTCTTTTCTCCATCCTTCTCTTAGCAATCCCCTACCCAATGGGTGTATCCCAATTTTTGTTGCAGTTGTCTTCCTCTCAGTTATGTTTATACTGTTCTATAGTAATATTTCATACCTCCTATCATGCATGTACATCTACATCCCCAAATAGGAACTTTAGGGGTCTGAATGGAAAGATGATAAGTCAGCAGGTAAAGGAGGGTAGTATTGCTGCAAATGAATTCATCCTCAAGTCTTGGTGAGTGCCTTCATGAGGTAGACCCTGTTTTCACAAAATCTCACCAATACGACACTGACATATAGACTGTATTTGTATAGCATATATCATGGGCAGAAGTAGGTTAAAAATTAAAAAAGATAGCTGGGTGCACAAGACTCAGGATAAAAAAGTGCCCAATCCTAGTAGGCACACTGGTGTCAGGACTGGAAAAGATGACAATGTTGAATCCTCAAAATACGGAAACATTCCTACAGTGGGGCCAGGCCAGACACAGGGGGAGGATGG
Source organism: Protopterus annectens (assembly GCF_019279795.1). Classification (NCBI taxonomy): domain Eukaryota; kingdom Metazoa; phylum Chordata; order Ceratodontiformes; family Protopteridae; genus Protopterus; species Protopterus annectens. Next base: position 1,567,174,970 of record NC_056733.1, on the reverse strand, counting down.
CCCTCCTGTTGTAGAAGGAAGTAAGAGCCATAAAGATGATAAAGTGGACTACTGAGGATTAGAAAGAAATTATGTATTGTTACTATTATCCAAAAAGCCCAGAATTTCCAGACACAAGATATACAAAACAATTAAGACAGAAATTAGAGGAAACAAAAATACTTCAACAAGAAAAACTGTCAGAAGCTTCAAATAAAAATTAGTATTCATTAATACAACAGATTTGTGAACAACGGTATACAGATCAAAAAACTTTGATCTGTTTGGAAAAAGAATCTGAGGAACTGTGAAAATATAAACAACAAAACTTAGAGATTTTTGAAAAGTATAAAAAAGAAATATGGAAATGGGAAAGGAGGAAAATTTGATATGGTGCAATACTTACGCAAAGGAGAAAGCCAAATTAATCAATATAAAGAAGGCAGCCCCAATTATATTTAAAGAGAAATACAAGCAAAGGCATCGAGATATGGAACATTTCACAATAGAAAAATAATATCAGAAAGAGGGAATGCAGAAAATTAGATTAGTAAAATAGAAGTTAAAAAAAAGAAGTTGAAGTTATGGAGTGCCTATGAAGTGAAGGATTTGGTGTAGAAGGTCTAACACAGGTTACATCACAGAATGATGGAGTCCCCAAAGTAAGGAGAAGCAGGAAGATCTGAGACATCTTAAGAAGAAATATGGACACGGGAAAGAAAAAGAGATTTAATATGGTGTAAAATTTATGCAAAGGAGAAAGCATAAAATCAGAACCAAAGATATTTGAAGAGAAATACAGGCAAAGGAATCTGGACATGGAAAACTTTACAATACAAAAATAAGAAGACAGAGGAAAAATAGAAAAGGAGATTAGTAATAGAGAAGTAAAATAGAAACTGAGGTTATGGAGTACCTGCGAAGCATTCAGTGTAGAAAATCTAATTCAGAAAGCGCACAACAGGATAGAGTAATGGATATCCAAATTAAGGGGAAACCAGTGGAATGGGAAGCAATTGGTCAGTTGCCATATGAAGATATTTTGGAGCCTTCCACAGGAAACTAGTATAAACATTCACTTGAAGCTAGACAGTTAGGGAAGGAACATGAATCTGTGGAAACCCTGATGCAGTCAATGTTGAGGAGTGATAGGCCAGTGAGTTCCCATATGACAGAGCAACAGATGGCACACTATGAAATTGAAGAGAATGTGCCACAGGAAGATGCTACAGAACTTTCTGTAGAATGACTGCAGGAAATGGAAAACAAAAAATCTGCCCTCAGTTTAGAAGAAAACGAGATAAGGGAAGAGTTGCTTGATTTAATTGACATAGATAGACATATTAAGGTCAATGAAAGAAATAGGCTGCAGAAGGTCAATAAAACCCCAAATGTCAGAAGTTTGATAAAACAAACGAATGCAGTAATTAGGACTGTCCATAGAGATCCATGCGATATAACAGAATATATTACTGTCAGCTAAATTATTAACTGATAAAATTCTACCATAAGAACACAAGGTAGTGAGGGAAAGGAAGGGGAAAAACCAAATGCCATCATGAAAGTATTGAACAGAGAAAACTATGAAGCAATTAAGACAAGAAGTATCACTGTTAGAGTAATATAGAATAGGGAACAGATCAATAAAAATATTAAGAAAGATAGACGTGATAAATCAATGCACAGTATTAGAACAGATCAGGATCTGTCACCCACTATTGCAAATAACAAAAGAAAAATCTCAGTACAGGTGGAAAAACTTAGAAGATACATAGAAAAATATAAAGGAAAAGTACAAAATAAGCAGTTTATTGATGACCCAAAAAAAGGTTTTATAGAAAATTGGGAAACAAGGTAAAAGGAACTGAAAAACCACAAGAAAAAGAAGAAATATATACATTTTAGAGAAGTATCTATGAAGATCATGTGGAACATAACAAAGATGTTAAATGGATAGAAGAAGTAAAAGAAAGAATAAGAAGTTTAAGGTACAGGATATGAAATGGGATGAAGTAACAGCCAGAGAGATTGAAGCAAAGATAAAAAAAAGCCTCTAATTAGAAAACCCCAGCCCCAGGTGCAGTATCTAACTTTTGGCTAAAAGTATTAACATCTTTGCATGAAGATTTAGTCATGAGTAAGAACTATTTATATGCGCACACCGAACAGACACCAACCTGGCTAATGACAGAAAAAAACAATGCTCCTACTTAAAAGTGAACATGCAAGTTACCCTAAAAATTATAGACAAATAACTTGCCTCCGAACAACGATGTGTAAACTACACATGGGAATTGATTCCAACAGAGTTTATAGTCATTTAGAAGAAAACTCAATTATGGCAGCAGAACAAAAGGGCAATAAAAGAAAGTCATATGGAACAAAGGATCGTTTGTTGTTAAATAAAGTCTTACTGGAGAACTGTAAAAAGGGGAAGAATCTAAGTATGACATGGATTGACTACAAAAACGCATTTGATAGCATCCCACATTCATGGATAAAAGAGTGCTTAAAAATGTATAAGATACACCCTACTCTGATTGACTATATTACAGTGACCATGAGACAGCGACACTTTGCAATTAAGCCATGATAAAGGACAAATTATTATCCCAGGGATAAAAATTCAAAGTGGGATATTTCAGAGTGATTCTCTTTCACCACTGCTATTATGCCATGACCATAATCCATTAGACTGTCTACTTAACAGCTTAGTTAATGGCTATAATTTGGCTTCTAGAAAACAAGGTATAAAGACTTCTCATCTTCTCTTTGTCGATGATTTAAAAAATATATAGCTCATCAGATGAGGAACTGAAAGCACAAATGCAAGTTGTCAAAACTTTTTCAGAGGATATAAGAATGCCATTTGGTCTTGATAAAGGTGCAAAAGCAACCTTTAAAGCAGTTAAACATCAGTCTGGGGCAAGAATGTGATATAAAAGAACTTGAGCAAGGGGGAGTGTATACATATTTGGGAAATGATGAAGGATCAACAATAAAACATGAGCAACTGTGAATAAAACTTAGTAAGGAATACTTTAAAAGACTTAAATTAATCCTGAAACAGCGTTGACATCTAGGAACAAAATCCAAGCTATTAACCAATTTGCTCTTCCTGTCCTAACTTACAGTTTTGGAGTGATTGACTTGCCCCAAAACGTGTTGGATAGATTAGATAGGAAAACAAGAAGGCTGCTTCATGCTCACCAAGTGATTTATAAAAATCAATGCATACCAAGGTTATATATATTGCCTGTTCCAAAGGAGGGATGGGTCTCCTTGAAATTGATTACATGTATAGATCTGTAATCACGGGACTCCACACATTTTCTGCTGACTTCACAAGACCTAAATGTAGTGAAAGTTTTGAAACATGCGGAGAATAAATTTAAGATACTTAATCTAGCAGAAGCATATTGGCATCAAACAGGAATGGAAATCAAACCAGAAGTAGATAAAAATCAGGCAGCAACTGAATGTGCCAAAAGCCAACAAAAGAATATAAGGTGAACAACCATATGAGAAGGCAAGAAATGTGGAAAATGCATAAATATAGTTGCAAGTATAGAAAACTTGTCGAAGAACCTTATGTTGATCAGGAACAAACACAAGAATGGTTAAGGAGAGGCGAATTCAAACCAAGAGATGAAAGGTTAATATTGGTGCTCCAAGATAGTGGGCTGTGTACACATTCATTTACAAAGTCCATTGAACATGTGGGAGAAACAGAAAAATTTAGGTTTTGTAAAACTGAATTGGAAACAGCCGCACACCTCCTTGCTGGCTGTGACATACTAATGGCAGAAGGACTGTGTACTGAAAGGCATAATAATGTGGCAAGACTGTTGCACTGGGGATTGTGCAAACATTATGGTACTGAAGTGACTGATAATCACTGGAAGCATGAGCCACAAAGCATCATAGAAAATGATGACGTGTACATGACATGGGATCACTCATTACCAACAGTTCAAAAGGCAGATGCTAGAAAACCAGATGTAGTGGTCCATGAAAAGAATACAAAAGTAGCATTGATCATTGAAATCACAAGCAGTGACTACAGTGTCTTGCATACAGAGAGACACAGAGTCATAAAACATCAGGATTTGCAGGGAGAAGTGAGAGCAATATGAAAGAAAGATACCCAGATAGTTCCAATAGTAGTAGAAGCCATGCGTCTGATAAAAAAAGAATCTACAGTCGTATTTGGATATGATACCAATACACGTAACTCCATACGAATTGCAGAAGGAGTCTTTACTGGGCACATTGCGGGTGCTGCAAAGATTACTTCTGGCTGACATCAAAGATTGAAACAATACTAATTTCATGAACTTTAATTGTACTTTGACTTAGGAACGGGGTCCATTTCCATCATGGTATTAGAAACCCAAAAGAGTTGGAGAAATTAAGAAGGGGTTGATAATTTAAAATATGATCTGCCCATTGACACTGCAATCAAAAACACACCCAACAAACTAAGCTGTATTTACAGAGTGTAAGTTATCATAGTAAAAAAAATAGCTGTTACCTATTTTCTCCTTCCTACCCTCCTTTATGCCTCAGCAATATTCACAAATCTCAAAATTTTCACCAAACAGAAATGACAAAGCACATACAACAAAATTAGCAAATTCTTTTACAGCCTCCCAAAACACTCCTATCACTGAACGGAGCTCAGTACTCTCAACTGGCTTAAACTTCTTTTAGCACATCACCCTCTCCCATCTGCTCATAGCACACAGAATACTTCACCATCCACTTAAAATACCTTTACTCTAAAATCTCATCCAATGGCATGTACCAAACTGAAGCCTTAGATCCTCAGAACTTAAACTAACTTTTGAATAAATCTAATAATTACTATGGTGACTTGCTATTCTGTCACCATCCCCAAGGCAGGGAACAAACTTCCAAGTGACATCAGGCTTTTAAATAATCTGCAACACTTCACATCCACCCTAAAATATCACCTGACAATTAATAAACTATACAACTGTACCAAACCTAGAGTTTAAAGTATACAATTGTAACTTTGTCCACTACGGATACTATACAAGTATATTAATACAGTATTTTGATTGTACTCACAATGTCTTGAAAACATGTATTTCCTTAATCTGATATGCTTTGTAAATAATATTTGCTGACCATTTGCTTTGAAATAATTTGTATATAATTTTTGTTGACTGTTTTATTTTGAATTGTGAACAATTTATTTATATCCTTGTTTTGCAGCCTTTCTCCTCAGGCATCCATTGAAAATGAGCATTTCAGTTCACAGACAGATTTTCCAGTAATCAAAATCAAATAAATAGATAAATAAATATTCAGTGTCATCTGAAGTTATTTAGGTAGGAAACATATTACCATTTGAAAAGATCCAGTCAGTGATGGCCTTAACATGACTGCTAAAGAGAAAGCCAACATTTTGAAGGTAGTACAGTAGGCTAATATCTTACAGGTAGCAAATAAAAAGAATCAAAAGGATGTAGAAGAACAACAAATGGACCTGCAAGGTAAGTCAACGAAGATCACAAGAAAAGAGAACTGATGCACTTAAGAAACAGGAGGAAAAATTAACTAAACTTTTGAAACAGAAAGGAGCAGACCCAAATGGAAAATACTCATAAATTGCATAGGCTTGATAGACTGAGATTTAATGCACGCTATTACTTTGCCCCACATTGTGTGATGCCATGCAGAGTACTATCAACAAAATGTTTTCCATCTGAGTGTAATATGGTAAATGATCGGTGACTTTTTCGAGACAGTCACCAAGGCCATTGATGAGGGAAAGGCAGTCCATACAGCCTACCTCGACCTGGCAAAGGCCTTCGACACAATACCCCACTCAGGTATCATCGAAAAACTCATCAGCTTGAATGTAAACCCATACATCACAAGATGGGATGCTTACTGCCTATCTGACAGAACCCACAGCGTCAGAGTTGCTGCAGCCTTGTCAGACTCAAAGCCTGTCACAAGTGGTGTCCCACAGGGTCAGTCCTGGGTCCACTCTTGTTCGGCATCTACTTTTCTGAAGTACAAGCAAACACAGGAGGGTTATGGCTGACAAAGTTTGCAGATGACTGCAAACTGAAGCCATAGTCGAAAACACATCTGACACAGATATCCTTCAGAAGGGCCTCACAGAAATGGATAACTGGTGCCAGAGCCATGGCCTAAAGTTAAACGCCAAGAAATGCATAGTCATACCCTTCGGGAAAAACAAGGTTACCCTAGCTACCATATAGGTGGCAATCCACTGAGCACAGAAGAAGTCATCAGGGATCTGGGGACCCAGGTTGACAGTAGCCTTTCGTTTGACACTCATGTTGCTAAAGTAGTTAGGAAAACCTTCTACATTGCCCACCTGATCATGAAGGGATTCACATCTAGATCAAGGAGGTCATCGTCCCCTGTACTCATCACTCATTAGACCTATGATTGAGTACAATGCCCCATTCGAATGTATCTGACCCGACACCTGCAGCAGCTGGAAAGGCCCCAAAGTTCCTCACCAAAAGGATAAAGGGTCTCAAAAATATGTCTTATGCTGCCCGACTGAAAGAACTCCAGCTCTATTCAGTCTCATACCGCTTGCTCAGAGGTGACCTGTGCCTGACATATAAGGCCATGTCAAACCCAGATTTGATGAATATGCTTCACCTCTAAAATTCTAGATCCCTCAGAACCACTAGGGCGGGAGACTTAAACCTTGACCACGGTTATTAATAGAACGTGCTGGAGGGACAAATTCATAACCCAGAGACTCCCAATGCTGTGGAACAAAATCCCGGTACATGTGAGGCAGAGCACCTCGCTGGCCTTGTTCAAGAGGAATCTTGACCAATGGATGGGAGATGCAGATATACCCAGGGATTACTTCAGTGTCACTGCTTGACAGAGGCACAGCAAAATAATAGGCATAGTTTTATTCAAACTAAAGGGGTGGCGAAAGCCACATAACTATGGGCTAGGCTTATAAATGCCCTTGGGCAGATAGCCTAGTATGAACCTATGAACCTATGAACCTATATTCTGTGCATAATATGGCAAGTGACAGGTGTCAGTCAAAGTGTGATATCATAAGCACTGTGCAACAAACTAATGTTAATGTTGCATATAATGATGGTGCAAAACGTAGCAAAACAGACACAAAATAAATAAAGTGGGAAGAAATAATGCAAATGGTGAATGGGAATAAACAAAACAGGTACTGATTTAAAGGGTGAATAAACACTGTCAGAGACATTAGGACTGCATCATCAAGGTTAAGATTCATGAACCAGACTTCTGGAAAAGGATGAATTTGGAACAGTCCAGAAGGGAGTTACATAGATATGTGCAGTGTAATGGTGACTGAGATAACCAGTCAGTTCAAACTGAAGTTGTCCTGACAATGTGGGCCATGGAAGATATTTAATAATAAAATCTAAGGACCAAGGAATAGGGTCCATGACAACAGTGAGTTCCAGGTCAGATCATCACTCAAGGTAGGTCATCCAGCCATGTGATGGCCTGGGCCTGTACAGTCACTCATTCAGCAACCCCTGCATCTGAGCTGGGGTCATGTGATGCAGAAGAAGGGAAATGACTAAAGCTACTGGTAGGAAGTCCCATGACACTGGGCTCAGGTGTATTCAGGGAAGAACCTGCAGCTAAACCTGCACTGAAAAACCCAAAGAAAGAAAAAAAACTAAGGAGTTTATTACTGTTTCGCAGTACAGGAGAACAACAGTGTATTTTTTATTTTATTTATTTTTTTATATTTTAAGTAGCATGTAATGAAGGGTCATCACAAAGTGGCTGTTGGAGATAGCCCACAGTATGCTGTAATGCAGGCATAAAGTGAAGAAGCCAAGAGACCTAGAGAAGATGGAGAGTCCACTCTATAATAGTCTGAAATGTAAAATAATCAGAGTAAGTTTAGAAATATCCAGTGTCAAAAACTGATGAATCACATGGACAGAATTATTAGACTACATTGACCTGCATTCCATTTACTATGACTCACAAAGTTAAGTTATTAGTGAAAGTTTTGCTTTTGTTAAATAAGTTTGAAGAAAGACAATTCTGTGTATGATTTAAATGTCTACAGTAATGAGAGAGTATTTTGAATAAAATCAGACTGATTTATTATTGGACTATCAAAACTGTTGAAGAAACTTTTTAAAATGTTGAAGAATGTGGTTAAAGATGCATATTCTGTTGGAGCCAATGACACTAACACACACACACACACACATATATATATATATATATATATATATATATATATATATATATATATATATTTATAGAGAGAGAGAGAGAGAGACTGCAAAAAGGACCATAGATTAGTCATTGGTTACATTTATTCTCCTTAAATTTCTCAATTTTACACCGAGTCTTGGTAAGTGATCTGTACTACTATACGATGGTTTAATTTTAAATAAAACATAATGCTTTTTCTGCATGGTAGTGATACCCTCCTCAAACATTGCTGGTATTTATTGACTAAGACTGGTTTGCTAGCTGTGTCTTATTTTCATGGGAGACCCAAGATGTTATTCATACTGAACTGCTAGTACATTGGTCAGAACCAGGGCGGCCTTGGCGAAATAGCGCCCTAGGCGAAGTAGTGCTCCGGTGCCCCTTAAGCTCCACCCTCACCACACTCATGAAACACCCCTGTTTGAGCCACACCCACTGGGTCATTCCCCAAGAAAGCCACTCCCGTCATTTCCTTAAATTATTTAAATGCATAGGAAGAAAAAGATACCTTGCAATGTAGTTAAACTGCAGCTACCTTTGCATATGTATTTTCTACTTGAAATACCAGAGCCAGATCATGGTCAAATAGGGTTCTAGGAAGGGTAATAGACCGCCACCCCAGAGCAGCCCCTCCTGCAGCAAACCCCAGCAGCAGCCCTCCTCAGCCATTCCAGTATTCCATTACTTGATTATCTCACCAGTTACTATGCATATATTCTATTATTTGCTTCTACAATGATTACATATATTGAAATAGCACGGATAGCCATTTGCTAAACAATACAGTCTCACAATGAAAACAGACTTGGCATAAGCAGTAAACTTGTCTACTCTTGAAACTCGTATTCATTGAAATAGCAAAACTAACTTTCATTGAAACAGCAGGAAAACCCACATCAAAAGTTATACAAGGCATAAACCAAAAACCTGAGATAAGATCATGTATATTTTGTGAACTTGGACAGTTGAGAATCAAGCACTCACCAATCTCTTCCTTGTCTCTTACACACATACATACATACATATACAGTCTCCCTGTCCAACACACACACGCACACACATGCACACAATCTTCTAGCTCAAGAATAAGTGGACAAAATCCATTATTATGGAAATTTTAACTAATCCTCAAACACTGAAAAGGTTGTAATAATAGATTTAACATTAACATTAATGTGCATTTTCTGAAGGACATCAATTGTCTGTCATTTAGCAACTACAGCCTACAAAGATTTGTCAGAAAACCTCACATTTTATGAGAAACAGAGGCAAAATGTGGAAAGTTAAGGCACACACCAATCTGTTTCTCTCACTCTCTGTCATTCGCTTCGTGCATATAGTCTGACCAATTATGCACATGCATACACTCACAAACCATGTGAATTGCACATACCTGCTTGTACCAGAACAGATCCTGAAGATCTGTTTTCCTACAGTCTGAATATTTGGGTTACATATTTGACAAACCACATCATACAACACACACAAAAAAAAATCTCAACCCTCTTTACTTGCTGTAAAACTAAAAGTAATAAAATGCAACACAAAACTTCTTTCATTACAATGATGATAAAATGAGCCTTTGATATCTTTCAGACTAGTAACTCAGCTAGTTATCATGTAGAAGCACATGTTTCTGTCTAACCTGCTGACTTTTAGCCACTCGCTAGGAGATGTGAAACAGAGTGGGAGCCAACATGACTTTGAGTCTGTATGTTTGTGACTTTTATCCATTGCCTTTTTTGGCAAACTATTTTCTGTTGCTTCTCCTGACCTATCAAGTCTAATTTGAATTATCACCTCTTTAAGGGGGGGAATTTTTTGGAGCGGAAAAAAAAATCCCCCCGGGGGTTGCTGGGCCTTTGGGGGGAAAAACCTGTTTTTTTTCGCCCCTTTTTTGGCCCGGGGTAAGGTTTCCCCAAAGGAGAATTCTTCTGGTGGGGAAGCAGCTGGAATGGATTCTTCAGCATCAGAATCTTCAAAATTGGAGAAAGGAGCCTCTGGCTGGTCAGTTATGTCTGATTCATTATCAGAATCATCAGAAGACACTGGCTCAGGGGGCTCTGCCCTAGGTCTCTTCTCTGGGGGCTGAGAGGCCCTGTCTGGGTGAGATTGAGATCCTCTAATTAAAGAAATTAAATCTTCTGCCAAAGAAAGCATTTGAGAACTAGAAGAGGGCCTGGATGTGAGGGGTTTAACAGGCACTGATTTAGTAGTCTTGGCTGCTTTAGCCCTGGCGAAGGCCTTAATGGACATGGCTGCTGGAGGCCTAGCAGCACCACGTGCTGGGGTAGAGACATCCAAGGGGATGGTGTCTGATAAGTCAACCACCGTAGTGGGTAAAATTTCTGAGGTCGATTCAAGAGTTGCAGCAGGGGCCTCAGTTGTAAGAATAGGTTCAGCTGTACTTTGATCAGTTTTCTCGGTTTCGCCGAAACCGAGACACTCATGGTTTGCTTTACCGTGGTTTCGCCGAAACCGCGGACCGCGAGTGTCGGTCTTATCTTTGCGTTTTGAAGATTGGGTAGTCGGAGGATCCGGCGGCATAATGTCGCAAAATCAGTACCGAAAAACTGTTCTGCAAACTCCGACCGGCCTAAGCGTTCGTCGGTTGAAAGAGGCACAGGCCGAACAGGCTGCTACGTCGTGGGCTGGGCCTAAACAAGGCAGACAGTAAGAGTGGAAATCTTTATGAGGTATTTGTTTCCCACAGGTTAAACAATTGTTAACTTTTTCTGACATCGGCTGAGGCAAGAAAGAGTCCCCAACGGGGTACTTAGCTTTAGAAGTCTTCAAAGTAGTATTCGGTAGAAGTAATCTCTGGATCCGACCGACCGGCACTTGCGAACAGCTTCTGCTTCGGGCGCCACGCGGCAAGAAAGACTGAGGAAAATGGCGTCGGCTGATGCTTTTATACCCGAAGACCAACAGAGATGGCGTCGGGTGAGGTGCGACATCAGCGAAGCGGACCCAGACTTTGGAATCCGGCCGACTGCAGGGCTGCCTGACGACAGGACAACCCACTTGTTATGACTGCAGATGCATCCATGAAGGACATCAATACTAATTTCATGAACTTTAATTGTACTTTGACTTAGGAACGGGGTCCATTTCCATCATGGTATTAGAAACCCAAAAGAGTTGGAGAAATTAAGAAGGGGTTGATAATTTAAAATATGATCTGCCCATTGACACTGCAATCAAAAACACACCCAACAAACTAAGCTGTATTTACAGAGTGTAAGTTATCATAGTAAAAAAAATAGCTGTTACCTATTTTCACCTTCCTACCCTCCTTTATGCCTCAACAATATTCACAAATCTCAAAATTTTCACCAAACAGAAACGACAAAGCACATACAACAAAATTAGCAAATTCTTTTACAGCCTCCCAAAACACTCCTATCACTGAACGGAGCTCAGTACTCTCAACTGGCTTAAACTTCTTTTAGCACATCACCCTCTCCCATCTGCTCATAGCACACAGAATACTTCACCATCCACTTAAAATACCTTTACTCTAAAATCTCATCCAATGGCATGTACCAAACTGAAGCCTTAGATCCTCAGAACTTAAACTAACTTTTGCGAATAAATCTAATAATTATTATGGTGACTTGCTATTCTGTCACCATCCCCAAGGCAGGGAACAAACTTCCAAGTGACATCAGGCTTTTAAATAATCTGCAACACTTCACATCCACCCTAAAATATCACCTGACAATTAATAAACTATACAACTGTACCAAACCTAGAGTTTAAAGTATACAATTGTAACTTTGTCCACTACGGATACTATACAAGTATATTAATACAGTATTTTTGATTGTACTCACAATGTCTTGAAAACATGTATTTCCTTAATCTGATATGCTTTGTAAATAATATTTGCTGACCATTTGCTTTGAAATAATTTGTATATAATTTTTGTTGACTGTTTTTATTTTGAATTGTGAACAATTTATTTATATCCTTGTTTTGCAGCCTTTCTCCTCAGGCATCCATTGAAAATGAGCATTTCAGTTCACAGACAGATTTTTCCAGTAATCAAAATCAAATAAATAGATAAATAAATATTCAGTGTCATCTGAAGTTATTTAGGTAGGAAACATATTACCATTTGAAAAGATCCAGTCAGTGATGGCCTTAACACGACTGCTAAAGAGAAAGCCAACATTTTGAAGGTAGTACAGTAGGCTAATATCTTACAGGTAGCAAATAAAAAGAATCAAAAGGATGTAGAAGAACAACAAATGGACCTGCAAGGTAAGTCAACCGAAGATCACAAGAAAAGAGAACTGATGCACTTAAGAAACAGGAGGAAAAATTAACTAAACTTTTGAAACAGAAAGGAGCAGACCCAAATGGAAAATACTCATAAATTGCATAGACTTGATAGACTGAGATTTAATGCACGCTATTACTTTGCCCCACATTGTGTGATGCCATGCAGAGTACTATCAACAAAATGTTTTCCATCTGAGTGTAATATGGTAAATGATCGGTGACTTTTTCGAGACAGTCACCAAGGCCATTGATGAGGGAAAGGCAGTCCATACAGCCTACCTCGACCTGGCAAAGGCCTTCAACACAATACCCCACTCAGGTATCATCGAAAAACTCATCAGCTTGAATGTAAACCCATACATCTCAAGATGGGTTGCAAACTGGCTAAGTGACAGAACCCACAGGGTCAGAGTTGCTGGAGCCATGTCAGACTCAAAGCCTGTCACAAGTGGTGTCCCACAGGGCTCAGTCCTGGGTCCACTCTTGTTCGGCATCTACTTTTCTGAAGTACAAGCAAACACAGGAGGGTTATGGCTGACAAAGTTTGCAGATGACTGCAAACTGGGCCATAGTCGAAAACACATCTGACACAGATATCCTTCAGAAGGGCCTCACAGAAACGGATAACTGGTGCCAGAGCCATGGCCTAAAGTTAAACGCCAAGAAATGCATAGTCATACCCTTCGGGAAAAACAAGGTTACCCTAGCTACCATATAGGTGGCAATCCACTGAGCACAGAAGATGTCATCAGGGATCTGGGGACCCAGGTTGACAGTAGCCTTTCGTTTGACACTCATGTTGCTAAAGTAGTTAGGAAAACCTTCTACATTGCCCACCTGATCATGAAGGGATTCACATCTAGATCAAGGGAGGTCATCGTCCCCTGTACTCATCACTCATTAGACCTATGATTGAGTACAATGCCCCATTCGAATGTATCTGACCCGACACCTGCAGCAGCTGGAAAGGCCCCAAAGTTCCTCACCAAAAGGATAAAGGGTCTCAAAAATATGTCTTATGCTGCCCGACTGAAAGAACTCCAGCTCTATTCAGTCTCATACCGCTTGCTCAGAGATGACCTGTGCCTGACATATAAGGCCATGTCAAACCCAGATTTGATGAATATGCTTCACCTCAAAAAATCTAGATCCCTCAGAACCACAAGGGCGGGAGACTTAAACCTTGACACGGTTATTAATAGAACGTGCTGGAGGGACAAATTCATCACCCAGAGACTCCCTATGCTGTGGAACAAAATCCCAGTACATGTGAGGCAAAGCACCTCGCTGGCCTTGTTCAAGAGGAATCTTGACCAATGGATGGGAGATCGCAGATATACCCCAGGGATTACTTCAGTGTCACTGCTTGACAGAGGCACAGCAAAATAATAGGCATAGTTTTATTCAAACTAAAGGGGTGGCGAAAGCCACATAACTATGGGCTAGGCTTATAAATGCCCTTGGGCAGATAGCCTAGTATGAACCTATGAACCTATGAACCTATATTCTGTGCATAATATGGCAAGTGACAGGTGTCAGTCAAAGTGTGATATCATAAGCACTGTGCAACAAACTAATGTTAATGTTGCATATAATGATGGTGCAAAACGTAGCAAAACAGACACAAAATAAATAAAGTGGGAAGAAATAATGCAAATGGTGAATGGGAATAAACAAAACAGGTACTGATTTAAAGGGTGAATAAACACTGTCAGAGACATTAGGACTGTATCATCAAGGTTAAGATTCATGAACCAGACTTCTGGAAAAGGATGAATTTGGAACAGTCCAGAAGGGAGTTACATAGATATGTGCAGTGTAATGGTGACTGAGATAACCAGTCAGTTCAAACTGAAGTTGTCCTGACAATGTGGGCCATGGAAGATATTTAATAATAAAATCTAAGGACCAAGGAATAGGGTCCATGACAACAGTGAGTTCCAGGTCAGATCATCACTCAAGGTAGGTCATCCAGCCATGTGATGGCCTGGGCCTGTACAGTCACTCATTCAGCAACCCCTGCATCTGAGCTGGGGTCATGTGATGCAGAAGAAGGGAAATGACTAAAGCTACTGGTAGGAAGTCCCATGACACTGGGCTCAGGTGTATTCAGGGAAGAACCTGCAGCTAAACCTGCACTGAAAAACCCAAAGAAAGAAAAAAACTAAGGGAGTTTATTACTGTTTCGCAGTACAGGAGTACAACAGTGTATTATTTATTTTATTTATTTTTTTATATTTTAAGTAGCATGTAACGAAGGGTCATCACAAAGTGGCTGTTGGAGATAGCCCACAGTATTCTGTAATGCAGGCATAAAGTGAAGAAGCCAAGAGACCTAGAGAAGATGGAGAGTCCACTCTATAATAGTCTGAAATGTAAAATAATCAGAGTAAGTTTAGAAATATCCAGTGTCAAAAACTGATGAATCACATGGACAGAATTATTAGACTACATTGACCTGCATTCCATTTACTATGACTCACAAAGTTAAGTTATTAGTGAAAGTTTTGCTTTTGTTAAATAAGTTTGAAGAAAGACAATTCTGTGTATGATTTAAATGTCTACAGTAATGAGAGAGTATTTTGAATAAAATCAGACTGATTTATTATTGGACTATCAAAACTGTTGAAGAAACTTTTCAAAATGTTGAAGAATGTGGTTAAAGATGCATATTCTGTTGGAGCCAATGACACTAACACACACACACACACACACACACACATATATATATATATATATATATATATATATATATATATATATATATATATATAGAGAGAGAGAGATAGAGAGACTGCAAAAAAAGGACCATAGATTAGTCATTGGTTACATTTATTCTCCTTAAATTTCTCAATTTTACACCGAGTCTTGGTAAGTGATCTGTACTACTATACGATGGTTTAATTTTAAATAAAACATAATGCTTTTTTCTGCATGGTAGTGATACCCTCCTCCAAACATTGCTGGTATTTATTGACTAAGACTGGTTTGATAGCTGTGTCTTATTTTCATGGGAGACCCAAGATGTTATTCATACTGAACTGCTAGTACATTGGTCAGAACCAGGGCCGGCCTTAGCCGAAATAGCGCCCTAGGCGAAGTAGTGCTCCGGTGCCCCTTAAGCTCCACCCTCACCACACTCATGAAACACCCCTGTTTGAGCCACACCCACTGGGTCATTCCCCAAGAAAGCCACTCCCGTCATTTCCTTAAATTATTTAAATGCATAGGAAGAAAAAGATACCTTGCAATGTAGTTAAACTGCAGCTACCTTTGCATATGTATTTTCTACTTGAAATACCAGAGCCAGATCATGGTCAAATAGGGTTCTAGGAAGGGTAATAGACCGCCACCCCAGAGCAGCCCCTCCTGCAGCAAACCCCAGCAGCAGCCCCCTCCTCAGCCATTCCAGTATTCCATTACTTGATTATCTCACCAGTTACTATGCATATATTCTATTATTTGCTTCTACAATGATTACATATATTGAAATAGCACGGATAGCCATTTGCTAAACAATACAGTCTCACAATGAAAACAGACTTGGCATAAGCAGTAAACTTGTCTGCTCTTGAAACTCGTATTCATTGAAATAGCAAAACTAACTTTCATTGAAACAGCAGGAAAACCCACATCAAAA